>NC_081439.1:37719903-38021539 GCF_949786415.1 Peromyscus eremicus
ATCTGAGAGAGACTTAAGAGAATAATTTAAAGCTCTGTGAGATATGTTCCAATTGAAAACACTAAGAACAGTACCATCGATGAGAAAGAAAAACTTCCAAGTGTACCAAAGGGGAGTAGTAATGAGGGGAAATTTGCATCTGTTGAGGTACAAACAGGAGTGTTCCATTGGGGAGGGGGCTAATTATTATTAATGACAGACCCTGTAAATACAAAATAAAATTTAAATTACTGGTCACAGAATTCAAAATGTACATGTAATAAAGGCAAGGCAATAGACTCAAGTTCTGGCTTGTCAAATATTTACTCCACAGACAGTATCTACAGAAGCACTTGGCCAATGTGTACACAGTGATTCCTTATGCACGCCAAAAGTTTCCGTAAAAATGACGCTATATACAAATCTGTACACTGATCCACCAGAGCAACTCTCCGTCTCCCAGGGAGAGAAGCTTTCGACATAAAGCAGGGTACCTGAGGTTGCGTGTCTTCAACTGCCTTGTCACAATCCAAATATACATTTCAGGGGTTTTGTTAAAGATACGTTCTTTGAATATGTGCACTATGACTAAAATTAAAAACAATAAAAAATAAAATAATTGCTTGAAGGAGTAGACCCTCCCCACCCCATCTGAAAGACTCCATCTGGCTGTGGCACGGTGAGGACTGTATCACTGGACAAGTGCCGGTGGCTGTAGGAGAGGGGCCCCTCCATCACACCTCTTTGCAGAGTCAGCAAAGGCTCTCATTGACTTTTAAAGAAGGAAGATGAAGAGGAAAGGAAAAACCAAACCCAAATGCCAAAGGCATCTCAGTGAGCTGAAGTTCCTCCACCACTCAGAGAGTATCTCTGCAGCCTCTGCACGAGCTGAGCCACCAGGTTGTCAGAGATCCCAGGGCAGGCCTCTTCCGCCAAGTAGATGGCTCCCAGAAGCTCTTCTATTGACCCCAAGTTTCCTCCACATGCCTGGCTCTTCTCCTTCAGCTCTGCAGACAGAGGAGAAGTAATTGTGGACAAACACTGAGAGAAAGGCCTCTTTGGGATGTTTTTCATCTTATTTCTCTCCAAATCTGATGGCTGGAGAGTCCCGTTCTCCAGATTCTTGGGATCTTTCTCCCGGATTGTGAAGATCCAGTCCCCAGAGTCACTGCCTCTGGACGCCTGGCCATCTGTTTCCATGTCTGAGTCCTCTGAGCTGGAGTCATTGTGGCTCTGCTCAGCCTTCCACCTCTTGTACCTGTCGAAGAGTTCAGTCAAGTAGGACGTTTTCTTTGCGTTGCAGATGATGAATTTGTGCTTCAGTAACTCCTTAGCGGGGGTGGGTGGTGGGTGGTGGGTGGTGGTAGGGGGTGTCTAAAGTTCGGCTCTTTGTTCAAACAGGCCTCCACAAACTCCATGGGGGGTTTGCTGTAGTTTCCTTCTAGCGTAGGAGGGTTGCTCTTGGGGATGAGGAATAATACATTCATGGGGTGCAGCTCAGAGTGTGGCGGCTCTCCTTTGGCCAGTTCTATTGCTGTGATGCCGAGGGACCAGATGTCTGCCTTTGAGTCATAAGCAGAATGTCCTCTATCTCATCTTCAGCTTCCTCCAGATCAATGATTTTTATGGCAACCACTTTCTGAGTGCCATTGTTAATGCCTTTGAACACCTCACCAAAAGAGCCCTTTCCAATCTTCTCCAGCTTGGTAAATAGCTCTTCTGGGTCTGCTTTCAGGTTCTCCATGCCCGGAAGGCCCCACTGCACTGGGGAGTGGGCCATGGTGCTCAGTGCCACCACTTCCTGGCCTGGGACACTCATGGCAAGCAGCCCTCGGGTGGCGGGGCAGGCTTTGGAGCCTGAGGCCACTGCACCCCGGCCGGTCTCAACACAGGACACAGGTTGGCGGGCCACATCCAAGCCTGGGGCAGGCAGCCAAGAACTCGCGGGCCTCACGCTACTGCGGTTGCTTCTCCTGGGCCCCGCCTCACTGCTCCGCCAAGGTGTCTGCTGAGAGCCTGACAGCCTGGGCCCGCCTGATTCCCAATTTTCTAAGAAATCGTCATATTGATTTCCAAAGTGGTTGTACAAGCTTGCATTCCCACCAACAGTGGAGAAGAGTTCCCCTTGCTCCACATCCTCTCCAGCATAAGCTGTCTTCAGGGTTTTTGATTTTAGCCATTCTGACGGGTGTAAGGTGATATTTGAGAGTTGTTTTGATTTGCGTTTCCCTGATGATTAGGGATGTTGAGCAATTCCTTAAATGTCTTTCAGCCATTTGAGCTTCCTCTGTTGAGAATTCTCTGTTTAGCTCTATAGCCCATTTCTTAATTGGACTATTGGGCATTTTGATGTCTAATTTCTTGAGTTCTTTATATATTCTGGATATCAGCTCTCTGTCAGATGTGGGGTTGGTGAAGTTCTTTTCCCATTCTGTAGGCTGTCGCTTTGCGTTGTTGACCATATCCTTTGCTTTACAAAAGCTTCTCAGTTTCAAGAGATCCCATTGATTGATTGTTTCTCTCAGTGTCTGTGCTACTGGTGTTATATTTAGGAAGTGATCTCCTATGCTAATGAGTTGAAGACTACTTCCTACTTTCTCTTCTAGCAGGTTCAGAGTAACTGGATTTATGTTGAGTCTTTGTTCCACTTGGACTTAAGTTTTGTGCACAGTGGCAGATATGGACCTATTTTTGGCCTTCTACATGTTGACATCCAGTTATGCCAGAACTATTTGTTGAAGATGCTTTCTTTTTTCCATTGTGCAGTTTTGGCTTCTTTGTCAAAAATTATATGTGTGAAGATTAATGTCAAGGTCTTCAATTCGATTCCATTGGTCTACATGTCGGTTTTTATGCCAATATCAAGCTGTTTTTATTACTGTAGCTCTATAGTAGAGCTTGAGGTCAGTGATCGTGATGCCTCCAGAGGTTACTTTATTGTACAGGATTCTTTTTGCTATCCTGGGTTTTTTGTTTTTCCATATGAAGTTGAGAATTATTCTTTCCAGGTCTGTGAAGAATTGTGTTGGTATTTTGATGGGGATTGCATTGAATCTGTAGATTGCTTTTGGTAAGATTGCCATTTTTACTATGTTAATCCTGCCTATCCATGAACATGGGTGGTCTTTCCATTTTCTGACATCTTCTTCAATTTCTTTTTTTTTATGGATTTAAATTCTTGTCATATAGCTCCTTCACTTGCTTAGTTAAAGTTACCCCAAGGTATTTTATATCATTTTTGGCTATTGTGAAGGGTGATGTATCTCTGATTTCCTTCTCAGCCTGTTTGTCAATTGTATATAGGAGGGCTACTGATTTTTTTGAGTTGATCTTGTATCCTGCTGTGTTGCTGAAGGTGTTTATAAGATGTATCAGTTCCTTGGTCAAATTTTGGGGATCACTCATGTATACTATCATGTTATCTGCAAATAGCTTGACTTTTTCCTTTCCAATTTGTATCTGCTTAATCTCCTTATGTTGTCTTATTGCTCTGGATAGAACTTCATGTACTATATTGAATAAGTATAGGGAGAGTGGACAGCCTTGCCTTGTTCCTGATTTTAGTGGAATTGCTTTGAGTTTCTCTCCATTTAATTTGATGTTGGCTGTTGGCTTGCTGTAAATTGCCTTTATTATGTTTCCTGTACTCCTGGTTTCTCCAAGACCTTTATCATGAAGGGGTGTTAGATTTTGTCAAAGGCCTTTTCAGCATCTAGTGAGATGATCTTGTGGTTTTGTTCTTTCAGTTTGTTTATATGGTGTATTACACTGACAGACTTTTGTATGTTGAATTATCCTTGCATCCCTGGGATGAAGCCTACTTGATTATGGTGGATAATTGTTTTGATGTGTTTTTGGAGTCTGTTTGCCATTATTTTATTGAGTATTTTTGCATCAATGTTCATGAGGGAGATTGGTCTGTAGTTTTCTTTGTTGCGTCTTTGTTTGGTTTAGGAATCATGGTAATTGTAGCCTCATAGAAAGAGTTTGGTAATGTTCCTTCTGTTTCTATTGTGTGGAACAATTTAAAGAGTATTGATATTAACTCTTCTTTGAAGAACTGGTGGAATTCTGTGCTGAAACAATCTGGTCCTGGGCTTTTCTTGGTTGGGAGATTTTAATGACTGATTCTATTTCCTTAGGGGTTATTGGACTATTTAAATAGTTTATCTGGTCTTGATTTAACTTAGGTATGTGGTACCTATCCAGAAAATTATCCATTTCTTTTAGATTTTCCAGTTTTGTGGAGTAGAGGTTTTTGAGGTATGATCTCATGATTCTGTGGATTTCCTAATTGTCTGTTGTTATGTCCCCCTTTTCATTTCTGATTTTGTTAATTTGGTTGCGCTCTCTCTGTCTTTTGGTTAGTTTGGATAAGGGCTTGTCTATCTTGTTGATTTTCTCAAAGAACCAACTCTTTGTTTCATTAATTTTTTTGTATTGTTCTCTTCGTTTCTATTTTATTGATTTCAGCTCTCAATTTGATTATTTCCTGGCATTTATTCTTCCTGTGTGATTTTGATTCTTGTTCTAGTGCTTTCAGGTGTGGTGTTAAGTCACTAGTGTGAGATTTCTCCAACTTCTTTATGTGGGCATTTAGTGCTATGAATTTCCCTCTTAGCATTGCTTTCATAGTGTCCCATAAGTTTGGGTATGTGGTATATGCATTTTCGTTGATCTCTAGGAAGTCTTTAATGTCTTTCTTTATTTCTTCCTTAACCCATTGGTGATTCAGTTGAGCACTATTCAGTTTCCATGAGATTGTAGGTTTTCTGTAGTTTTTGTTGTTTTTGAAATCTAACTTTAAACCATGGTGGTCTGATAAAACACAGGAGGTTATTCCAATTGTTTTTAATCTGTTGAGATTTGCTTTGTGGTCAAGTATGTGGTCGATTTTAGAGAAGGTTCCATGGGGTGCTGAGAAGAAGGTATATTCTTTTTTGTTAGGATGGAATGTTCTGTAGATATCGATTAAGTCCATTTGAGTTGTGACATCAGTTAAGTCCTTTATTTCTCTGTTAAGTTTTGATTTGGGAGATCTGTCCAGTGGTGAAAGTGGGGTGTTGAAGTCTCCCACTATTAATGTGTGGGTTTTTATATGTAGTTTAAACTTTAGTAATATTTCTTTTACATATGTGGGTGCCCTTGAGTTTGGGGCATAAATGTTCAGAATTGAAACTTCATCTTGGTGGATCTTTCCTATGATGAGTATGTAATGCCCTTCTTGATCTCTTTTGATTGATTTTAGTTTGAAGTCTATTTTGCTGTATATAAGAGTGGCTACACCCACTTGTTTCTTAAGACCATTTGATTGGAAAGTCTTTTCCCAGCCTTTTATTCTTAGGTAGTGTCTATCTTTGAATTTGAGATGTGTTTCTTGTATGCAGCAGAAAGATGGGTCCTGCTTTAGTATTCATTCTGTAAGCCTATGTCTTTTTATAGGTGAATTAAGTCCATTGATACTAAGGGATATTAATGACCATTGATTGTTCATTCTTGTTATTTTTTGGTGGTAGTGTGTATGTACTTCTCTCCTTTGGGATTTACTGCTGTGGTTTTATCTATTGCCTGTGTTTTCGAGGGTGTATCTGAATTCCTTAGGTTGAAATTTTCCTTCTAGTGCTTTCTGTAGGGCTGGGTTTGTGGATAAGTATTGTTTAAATCTGGCTTTGTCTTAGAATGTCTTGTTCACTCCGGCTATGATGATTGAAAGTTTTGCTGGGTATATTAGTCTAGGCTGGCATCCATGGTCTCTTAGTGTCTGCATTACATCTGTCTAGGTCCTTCTGGCTTTCAAAGTCTCCTTTGAGAAATCGTGTGTTATTCTGATGGGTTTGCCTTAATAATTCACTTGGCCTTTTTCCTTTGCTGCTCTTAATATTCTTTCTTTATTCTGTATGTTTTTTTGTTGTTGTTGTTGTTTTTTCGAGACAGGGTTTCTCTGTGTAGTTTTGCGCCTTTCCTGGAACTCACTTTGTAGCCCAGGCTGGCCTCAAACTCACAGAGATCCGCCTGCCTCTGCCTCCCAAGTGTTGGGATTAAAGGCGTGCGCCACCACCGCCCGGCTATTCTGTATGTTTAGTTGTTTAATTATTATGTGGCGAGGGGACTTTTTTTGGGGGTCTAGTCTGTTTGGTCTTCTATAGGCTTCTTGTATCTTCATAGGCATTTCCTTCTTTAAGTTGGGAAAGTTTTCTTCTATAATCTTGTTGAATATATTTTCTCTGCCTTTGAGTTGGTATTCTTCTCCTTCTCTCCCTAGTAAGTTGGGAAGGATCATAGGGGAAGGCATGCCTGATTTAGCAAGTGTGGCTTGAGCTTGTTGGTGCCTGAAAACTGTAATGTTGTTACTCTTATAAAAGATAGCATAAATATCTGATATACACATATCTGCTATGTGACCCTTAAAGGGGTTGCAACCCAAAGGTTGAGTAACACTGTTGTATATGAAAGAATTACTTTGGTGCTGTGGGATGGTCTGTATGTCAAATGTGTTGCTCTGATTGGTCAATAAATAAAACACTGATTGGCCTGTAGCCAGGCAGGAAGTATAGGCAGGACTAACAGAGAGGAGAATTGAGAGAACAGGAAGGCAGAGGGAGACACTGCGGGCCGCCACCATGACAAGCAACATGTAAAGATGCCAGTAAGCCCCAAGTCACTTGGCAACTTATAGACTTATAGAAATGGGTTAATTTAAGATATAAAAACAGTTAACAAGAAGCCTGAGCTATTAGGCCAAACAGTTTAAATAATATAAGCAAGCGTCTGTGTGTTTATTTTATAAGTGGGCTGTCAGACTGCCGGGGCTTGGAGGGACCTGGAGAGAAAACTCTCCACATTGGGTGCCAGATATTGGTGAAATTATTAAGGCCACTCCACGTAGTTAAAAGGGAGGTTTATTTTGTAGGGTAACTTACAAGTGAATGGATAGTTTACAGAGTCTGGGAAAGGCATGGCGCAGTCCGGAGGTGTTCTCTGGAGAACTCTGATCTGTCTACCTCCAACATCCAGGGTCCAGGAACTAAGAGAGCCTGCGCATCTGGAACCCGGGTCTTCAGCATCCTCTCTCAGCCCCACTTTATAGGGGTGACCATTACCAAAGCCTCAATGGGGCTTGGAGCTTCCAGTTCAAAGCTGTAATGGCTATACACTACACTTTGGTTTATGATACATAACCCCATGTGTTGTTTACACCCCCATCCTCTCACACACAAACACACATACATATTGTATGTATTCAACTATTGAATTAGTCAGGAAGAACATAGGTCAATATTTTCTCATACTTTCATAATATGCATATATAAGACTCTAGAATCCCTTTTAAGTAAAAGGAAGTGACTTAGTAAGCATAACTACTAAAGACAATACACTGTGGGAAATGTACATCCAACTGTGATCTTTTCTTTCAATGGTTTACAAATGATTTTAATCTTCAAATGATGATATTCCCTAATGACCTTATGGGGAACACATTGTTTAGAGTAAGAAAGAAGAAACAGGCTATACTATTGTGCATGCTTCTGATCACAAGAAAATGAGAGAATATCCTTTTACCACAATATACAGAAAGCCTCAATTGAACCTCACAAAATTCGAAATCAAATTTTCTGAAGGCTTTTGTTTTCTCCTATTGTAACATCATCTAATACTTAGGACGTTTAAGTTTGTTTTACTCCTGGAAATTCCTGAGATTTGGGAAAACTTGTAAGACAGTTTTATAAAGACAAGAGCAAACAACATGCCAATGATTTGAGATATAACAGTCATGGTTCTCTTACCTTCTCTATTAGTGAAACACAGATGTCAGATTTGGAACAGACCTTCTGTGGCAATGTGTTTAAGAATAAACACCAGCAGTTTTGTAGAATCTAATTTACTTGATTTTAATTAGAAACACTTAGCATTTTCAAAGTTTATGAGAAGACATGAAGATACAATCATCCAGTCATCGTTATTTCATAGACATAGAGAGGAAAATTACTTAAATTAAAACCCAGGTCCACCCTGCAAGCTCTCAATATTCTTCTCCCTTTTGAGAAAGTAAAATAAATGATGTTTGCTAAGTACAGATAATTATAATACAGAAAAGCCACAATAGACACTGGTGGTATATGAATTATTTAAGTAAGACGACAAAAAAAAAAGAATTGGCAGTTTAGCATCAGTTCTTGACAGACTTTAACATATAAGTGCAGACTGGTGTTCTACACACTGAATTAAAATGGAATAGCAGCAGCTGGCTGATTATTCCTCAGTCAGAAAGCTAACATAAAAGGTTAAAGAAATGAAACTAGACCCTGAGAATAAAATTAGACAACCTGAGTTAGGTCACAAAAGATAGAATTACTTAATCCTAACTAGACATTTAAAATCACCTGGAGAGTTCTTAATAATCCTGGACTTCACTTTAAACAAAAATAATCAAAATATGTATATCCAGGGATTGTCATGCACATGGGTAAGTTATAGTTGTAAATCCCTGAATTAAGTTACCATAAGAATTTTCCACCTGAAGATCAACAACAGACATTGCATCAGAATAATGGGTTGCAAAAAGATTTTACAATCAAATGAACCTAAGAAGCAAGCCAGTGTAGCTATCCTAATATCTAACAAAATAGACTTCAAGCTAAAATTAATCAAAAGAGATTAAGAAGGATAGTTGATATTCATCAAAGGAAAAATCCTTCAAGATGAAGTATCAATTCTGAACATCTATGCCCCAAATACAAGGGCACCCACATACGTAAAAAAAATATTACTAAAGCTTAAATCACACATCAAACTCCACACAGTAATAGTGAGAGATTTCAACACCCCACTCTCAGCAATGGACAGGTCTGCCAGACAGAAACTTGACAGAGAAATAAGGGAAATAACAGATGTTATGACTCAAATGGACTTAATAGACAACTACAGAACATTCCACCGAAACAAGAAAATATACCTTCTTCTCAGCACCTCATGGAACCTTCTCTAAAACTGACCACAAGCTCTGTCATAAAGCAAATCTCAACAAGTACAAAATAATTGGAATAACTCCTTGTATCTTATCAAATCACCATGCCTTAAATTTGGAGTTCAACAACACATACTACAGAAAACATTCAAACTAATGGAAACTAAACAACTCTCAAGTGAATTACCACTGGGTGAAGGAAGAAATAAAGAAACAAATTAAAGACTTCCTAGAGTTCAGTGAAAATGAACCCACATCATACACAAACATATGGGACATTGTGAAAGCAGTACTAATAAGAAAGTTCACTAAATGCTGACATAAGGAATATGGAGAAATATCACACTAGTGACTTAACAGCACACCTGAAAGCTCTAGAACAAAAAGAGTAAACTCACCCAGGAGGAGTAGATGGCAGGAAATAATCAAACTGAGGGCTCAAATCAATAAAGTAGAAAAAAAGAAAATGATATAAAGAATAAATGAAACAATGAGTTGGTTCTTTGGGAAAACCAACAAGATATACACACCCTCATCCAAACCAACCAAAAGGCAGAGAGAGAATATCCAAATTAACAAAATCAGAAATGAAAAGGAGAACATAACAACAGACACTGAGGAAATCCAGAGAATCATTAGGTCATACTTCAAAAACCTATACTCCACAAAAGTGGAAAATCTAAAAGAAATGGACAATTTTTTTTATAGGTACCACGTACCAAAATTAAATCAAGACCAGATAAACAATTGAAACAGACCTATAACCTCTAAGGAATTACAAGAAGTCATTAAAACTCTCCCAACCATAAAATACCCAGGGCCAGATGGTTTCAGCATAGAATTCCACCAGAATTTTAAAGAAGAGCTGATACCAATACTCATCAAATTGTTCCACACAATAGAAACAGAAGGAGCACTGCAAAACTCTTTTTATGAGACTAAAATTACTCTGAAACACAAAGCACACAAAGATGTAACAAAGAAATACAATTACAGACTAATCTCCCTAATGAATATTGATGGAAAAACATTCAATAAAATACTGGCAAGCTAAATTCAAAAACATTAAAATAATCATTTACATGATCAAGTAGTTAACTGTTATTCTTAGTGCATGTCTTAGTTAGAGTTTCTATTGCTGCAATGAAATATCATGACCAAAAAGCAACTTAGGGAAGAAAAAAATTATTTTTACAGAACCCAGGACCACCAACCCAGGGATGATCCCACCCACAGTGGGTTGGGCCTTCCCTTATGAATCATTAATTAAGAAAATGCATGAGACTGACCTAGGCCCTCTGCATATATGTGATAGTTATAGCTTGGTCTTCTTGTGGGACTCCTAACAGTGGGAGCAGGGGCTATCTATGACTCTTGTTGGCTTCTGGAACCCTATTCCTCATATTGGATTGTGTAGTAGTACTTATTTGTCAGGACCACCAGCCTGCAAATAATGACACAGAGACTTATTATTAATTATGAAAGCTCAGACTTAGCTTAGACTTGTTCCTAACTAGTTCCTATAACTTAAATTAACCCATATTTTTTAATCAAAATTCTTCCACATGGCTTGTTATCTCATCTCTGTACTGCCCATCCTGCTTCCTGTGAGTCTGGCTGGCAACGCCGACTTTCTTCTTCCCAGAGTTCTCTCTCTGCCTATACTCTCCTACTTAGCTATTGGGCATTCAGTTTTTTATTACATCAATCACAACAATACATCTTCACACAGTGTACAAATATCCCACAACAGGGTTGCCTTGCCCAGCCTTAATACAAGGGGAGGTGCTTAGTCTTACTGCAACTTGATATGCCATTTTTTGTTGATATCCACAGGAGGCCTGCTTTTTTCTGAATAGAAAAAGAGGAAGAGTTGATGGGGGCAGAAGGGAGTTGGGGGAGTGAGACTGTGAGGAGTGGAGACAGGGGAAACTTCAGACTGGATATAAAATAAATAAATAAATATTTTTAAAAAAGAAAGAAAATGTCCTATAGCCAGGTGTTATGGTGGCATTTTCTCAATTGAGGTTCCCTCTTCTTAGATGACTATAGTTGGTGTCAAGTTGATATAAAACTATCCAGCACATTGACACCTTGTCAACTTGACACACAAGCACACTATTAAGTCATAATCTTTCCTTTCTTGTTCTTCCTCAAGATTACACATTAATATCAACATTACAATATAAGCATTCTAAAGTTTAAAAGTTCATCAGTCTTTAAAACTTTAAACACTTTAAAATTTTAATCTCTTTTAAAATCTAAATTATTTTAAATTTCAAAGTCTCTTAACTATGGGCTCCTGTAAAATCAAAAGTAATTTAAATACTTTCTTACTTCAAGAGAAGAACCAGGGCACAATCACAATCTGAACAAATAAAGCCAAATTTCAAAAGTGTAAATAACTCAACATCCAGTGTCTGGAATTCACTCATGACCAACCTTCTGTGCTCCTGAGGGTCACCCTCTGCAGCACACACAGTTTTTTTAGGGTGGTCCCACTCAACATCTTTTTTGTTATTGTTGTTCTTCTGGTACTGGCATCTCTAAATTAGTGGGATCTTCTGATGCAACTGGGCTCCACTTTCACCAATAGCCTCTCCTGGGCTCTTTTCATGGTGCCAAGCCTCAGTTTCTCTGCATGACCCCTTTAATCCTGGGCCTTCAACTGCCACTGAGGCTGCAACTTCACCAATGGCCTCTCCTGGCCTCTCACAGTGCCAAGCACCTCAGATGCTCTCCATGACCCCCTCATGCCTTCAAAACCAGTACCTCCTGGGTGACTCTTTTTTTTTTTTTTTTTTTTGGTTTTTCGAGACAGGGTTTCTCTGTGTAGCTTTGCGCCTTTCCTGGAACTCGCTTTGGAGACCAGGCTGGCCTCGAACTAACAGAGATCCGCCTGGCTCTGCCTCCCGAGTGCTGGGATTAAAGGCATGCGCCACCACCACCCGGCCTCCTGGGTGACTCTTATACTACCAAGTTTGGCTGCCAGTGTGAGGTACAACCTTGGCCACCTCTGGAACACAGCTGTGTGCTGACTCTCAGGAAACAACTTCCCAGAAGATTTCACCTTAATGATTATGCTCTCCTCTTAATCACTGCTAATTTTTCAGCTTCAGTGACTAGCATCAAGTATCCCAGCAAAGCAGTGGTTGCACTTTGCTCTGTTGTCACAGCTGATTCCAGAACCCAGAACCTTAATTCAAAACAACAAACGGCCCCATACATTCTTTAAACTTGTCTCAGAAACTTCACAAGCCAGGTGTCTACCTTCTGCAATGTCCACAGCATTCCTATCTTCCAAGCTCCTGTAGAACAGCTCACCAAGCATTGAATACGTAATGGCTTTTCTTGCACAAAGTTCCAAAGTCCTTCCACATTCCTCCCCAAAATAACATGATCTGTCACAGCAATCCTGGTACCAACTTATTTTAGGTATGGTTCTGTTTTTTTGATGAAACACCATGGCCAAAAAACATTTGGGAAGGAAAATTGTTTATTTGACTTACACTTCCTTAGCACTGTTCATTATCAAAGGAAGTCAGAACAGGAACTCAAACAGGGCAGGAGGTAGGAGCTTATGCACTGATTTTAGTGGAAATGCTTTTGAGTTTCTCTCTGTTTAGGCTGATGTTGCCTGTGGGTTTGCTGTATGTCTTAGTTAGTGTTCTATTGCTGTGAAGAGACACCATGACCAACTCTTATAAAAGAAAGAATTTAATTGGGTCTTGCTTACAGTTTCAGGGGTTTAGTCCATTATCATCATGATGAGAAGCATAGTGGCATGCAGGCAGACATGGTGCTGAGATGAGAGTTCTATATCTGGATCTGCAGGCAGCAGAAAGAGAGAGACTCTGGTCCTGGAATGTGCTTTTTTAAACCTCAAAGCCCAACCCTACTGACACACTTCCTCCAACAATGCCACACCCCCTAATCCTTTCACATAGCAAAACTCCCTGGCAACCAACTGTTCAAGTCTATGAGCCTATGAGGGCCATTCTCATTCAAACCACCATTCTGTAAATCATCTTTATTGTGTTGAGGTATATTCTTTGGATCTTTATTCTTTCTAGAACTTTTATTATGAAGGGATACCAGATTTGTAATCACAGGCTTTTTCTGATCTTTATTGATGACCATATGGTTCATGAGTTTATTGTTTTATGTTGTGTTGAGCCATCCCTGCTCTGGGATGAAACCTGCTGGATCATGATGAATTATCTTTTTGATGTGTTCTTGAATTTGTTTGCAAGTATTTTATTGAGAATTTTTGCATCTGTTTGTAATTGGTCTGTAATTTTTTTCTTTTTTGGTCTTTGTGTATCTTAAGCATCAGGGTAGTTTTATTACCCTCATAAAATGAATTAGGAAATTTTATTCAGTTTATATTTTGTGGAATAATTTGAGGAGTGTTGTCATTAATTTTTATTTGAAGGTCATGTAGAATTCTACTCTGAATCCATCTGGCCCTGGGCTTTTTTTTTTTTTTTTTGACTGGGAGGTTTAATATTTAATATGCTGTTTCTATTTCACTAGAGGTTATGAGTTGTTTAAATTGCTTATCTAATCTAGATTTAACTTTGGTAGGTCATATGTGTCAAGAAATTCATCCATTTATTTTAGATTTTCCAGTTTGGTGAAGTACAGATTTTTTTTAAATATGTGCCTCCTTTCATATCTAATTTTATTTATTTGGACCTTCTCTGTCTTTTAGTTAATTTGGCTAAGGTATTTTAAATCTTACTGATTTTTCTCAAAGAACTATTTCTTTTTATTGATTCTTTTTTTAAATTTTATTTTATTGATGTTGTGCCGGTATGTCTGTCTCTGTGGGGGTGTTGGATCCCTTGGAATTGGAGTTACAGACAGTTGTGAGCTACCCTATGGGTGTTGGGAATTGAACCTGGGTCCTTGGGAAGAGCTGTCAGTGCTCTTAACTGCAGAGCCATCTTCCTTGTATTTTTTTTTATTTCATATTTTATTGAATACAGCCCTGAGTCTGATTATTTCTTGCTGTCTACTCCTTTTGGATGTTATTTCTTCTTTTTGTTCTAGAGCTTTCAGGTGTACCATTAAGTTGCTAAAATGAGATCTCTCTATTTTTGTAATGTATGTGTTCAGTGCTATGAACTTGTTCATTGGAACTGCCTTCATTCTGCCCAATAGTGAAAAATTATCTAAATTATTCTATTATTAGTAAAAACTCAGGAGTCATATATGGGTTAAAAACTTGATTGATCAAAGAAGCAGGGAAAAAATGACCAATGACTACCTCTCTCTTTCCTTCCTCCATCCAAAAGGGCAGCACATCTTGTTAAGATCCTCCCTACTACTTCCCATGTCTCTCTCTATGTCCTCATTCCTCCAAAACCTCTATGTATAATTTTGGTCAGCTAGTAGCTAGCTCTGTCCTCTAATTCAAGGTGAACTCTATTGGCACAGCAGAGTAGCAGTGTGTACAATTCTCTCACAACACAATAGTTTGGGATATGTTGTGTTTTTAATTTCATTAAATTCTAAAAAGTTTTAAATTTCCTTCTAGATTTCTGTCTTGATCCAATTTTCATTTAGTAATGAATTGTTCAGTTTTCATGAGTTTATATATTTTCTGCTATTGTTATTATCCAGATTTATTTAATCAAGAGTGGTCAGATAGGATACAGGATGTCATTTTGGTTTTCTTGTGTTTATTGAGATTTGCCTTGTATCCAAATATGTGGTCAGTTTTTGGAGAAAGTTCCATGAACTGCTGATAAGGTTATTTTTTTATTTTGGGTGAAAGGTTTTATAGGTATCAGCTAGATTAACTTAATTTATGATATTATTTAACTCCAGAATTTTTCTGTTTAGTTTTTTTCTTTTTTCTTTTTTTTTTTTTTTTGGAATGACCTGTCTATTGGCAAGAGTAGGGTATATGAAAATATAAAACACTTTGTATCAGTGTATGGTGATCAATATGTAATTTAAGGTATAATAGTATTTATTTCACATACTTGGGCACCCTTAAGATTTTGCAGAAATATTTGGAATTACACCTCCTTGGTGCAGTTTTCTTTCGATGAGTATGTAGTGTTCCTCTATATCTTTTTTGATTAGTTTTGGTTTGAAACCTGTTTTTATCAGATATTAAAATAGCTACATCAGCTTATTTCTTTGTCTCATTTACTTGAAATAACACCTTCCATCCTTTTACCCTGAGGTGACATCTATTCTTGATGACAAGGTGTGTTTCTTGGATGCAGCAGAAGGATGGATCCTGTTTTCTAATCCAATCTGTTAGCCTGTATAATTTTATTGGGGAGATCAAAATCATTAGTGTTGAGAGTTACCAATTATGTGTTTATTTATTACTGTTATTTTGTTGTTATGTTGTGGGTTTTTTGACCTTTTTAAATTGAGTATTCTGGGAATATTTATTCCTTGTGTCTACTTAGGTGTGGTTAACCTCTTTAGAAGGGGTGGGCTTTGATGATGCAGCTGTATTTGAGTCATTTATTTTCATATAAGGAACTCTTTACTCATATTCTTATAAGTTATGCCAATAAACTCATTGGTTCACCAGCTGGACTTTGGTGGTATCTGTACTTTGGTATGTCATGGGATCCCTATCTAGTGTGAGTTGATGTGTGTGTGTAGCATTTCCCCAGGGAAAGTTTTGTTATACAACAGTCAACTCACTAGGGATGATTTTTCTAGTTTCATCCTGCAAACTTCATGATTTAGTTTTCTTAACAGCTGAGTAATATTCCATTTTGTTAATGTACCATATATATTTTTTTAAAAATTTTAAAATTCATTTTACATACCAACTACAGATCCCCTCTCCTCCCTCCTCCTGCTCCCCCTGCCTTCCCGTCGACACCCCTCATCCCCTCCTCTGACAGGGTAAGTTCTCCCATGGGGGTACAGCTAAGACTGGTACATTCAGTTTGAGGCAGGACCAAGACCCTCCCTGCTTTTTCAGGGGTGAGCAAGGTGTTTGACCATGGGTAATAGGATCCTGAAATCTGGCTCATGCACCAGGAACAGATCCTGGTCAGACTGCCAGGGGCCACGTAAATAGACCCAGCTACACAACTGTCTCCTGTATGTAGATGGTCTAGTCTGGTCCCATGCAGGTTCCACAGCTATCAGTCTAAAGTTTGTAGATTTCCCCAACATGATCTTGACCCTCTTTGCTCATATAATCCCTCTTCCCTCTCTCTGACTGGACTCTAGGAGCTCAGCCTGGTGCTTGGTTGTGGATTTTGGATTCTGCTTCCATTAGTTACTGGATGAAGGATCTATAATGCCAGTTAGGGTAGTCACCAATCTGATTACCAGGGTAGGCCAGTTCAGGTACCCTAACCACTATTGCTAGTAGTCTAATCTGGGGTTATCCTATGGATTCCTGGGAATTTATGTAGCACCAGGTTTCTTCTTTATCCCATAATGTCTTCCTCTATCAAGCTATCTCTTTCATTGCTCTCCCACTCTATCCCTCCCCATCTCGATCATCCCATTCCCCATGTTTTCATTCCCCATCCCTTACTCTCTGTTGCCCCTACCGGTATCCCCAGTTTATTCATTGGGGTCCTCTCTGTTTCCCCTTCCCAAGGTGATCCTTACATTCCTCTTAATTATGGTATCTCTATGTAATACTGAAGTATGCAACTTCTCAAGTCAAACTGTCCAAGTTTGCTTTCTTTTGCTGTTATAAAACAGTGACCAAAAGCAACATGGGGAAGGAAAATGTTTATCTTACTTTCTCTTTAAGGTCACAATCCATTATTGAATACATCAGGGTAAGAACTCAGCAGGAATCTGAAGTAGAAGCCATGAAGGAAAGCTGCATATTGGCTTGCTCAGCTTGTTTTCTTGTTCAACTTAGGAATACTTGCCCAGAAGTGTCACTGTGCACAATGGGTTGGGCCCTCCCACATCAATCATTATTCAAGAAAATGGCCAGCATAGAGGCCCACAGGCCAATGAGATGAAGAACATTGTTTAATGTAGGGTCCTTATAAGGTGACTTTAGTTTGTGTTGATTTGTCAAAATCTAACCAGCACAAACCCTGTAGATTTTTTTGTAATGACATGAAGTGCTGTGGGATGGTCTGTATGTCAAATGTGTTGCTGATTGGTCAATAAATAAATCACTGATTGGCCAGTGGCTAGGCAGGAAGTATAGGCAGGACTAACAGAGAGGAGAAGAGAGAGAACAGGAAGCTGGGTGAGGGAGACACTGCCAGCCGCCGTCAGGACAAGGAAGATATAAAGTACCGGTAAGCCACAAGCCACGTGGCAAGGTATAGATTTATAGAAATGGATTAATTTAAGCTGTAAGAACAGTTAGCAAGAAGCCTGCCACGGCCATACAGTTTGTAACCAATATAAGTCTCTGTGTTTACTTGGTTGGGTCTGAGCGGCTGTGGGTCTGGCAGGTGAGAGAGATTTGGCCTGAGGTGGGCCAGGCAGGAAAACTCTAGCTACAATGAAGACTATTATTATTTTTTTTTTAAAGATTTATTTATTTATTATGTATACAGTGTTCTGTCTGCACATATCCCTGAAGGCCAGAAGAGGGCACCAGATCTCATTACAGATGGCTGTGAGCCACCATGTGGTTGCTGGGAATTGAACTCAGGACCTTTGGAAGAGCAAGCAGTGCTCTTAACCTCTGAGCCATCTATTATAATAATGTTAACATATAAAATCAGAATATAAAATTGTGTGTACAATATTATCTCAATTGTGTAACAGATTATATAAATAAAATGTTCTAAGGTAGCATACCTTATGAAAAATATTTTTGTTCTTCAAATTTTTCCTTCAATAAGTAAGCATTAATTTTGGAATAATAAAAGAGACAAAGATGATGTGTGTTCAATTGTTGCAAAATTACTAGAATGGAGTACTTGAATAATAACAACGAAGAAGCTCTTTTGCATTCTGTATGTAACAGGGAAATCATTCCTATCAATTCCCGTTTTCCAGAACAATGTATACTCTTCATGCAGTTATTTGTACAATGATTGAATAAGATTGATTACAAGCCCAGCAATATGACCCCAGACATATCTCTGTTGATTAACTGGCCCTTTGAAGTCACTGCATGAAAGAGATTTACATGTCCTCTAATTTCATACAGTGAGTGTCATTTAAATATATACATTTATGAAATTTTCAATTCTGTTTGAAGAAGCATTCTATAAATATGCTGAGTATCCAATTTCAAGTTCAAGATAATAGATAGCACCTCTTTAGGTGTTCTATATGAAGACAAAGACAGTATGTTGCTTTTCACAGTCTTAATTGGCAAGGAAGACATTTTTGCATTGAAAGATTACCCTCATTTGAATTCTCTTTGTATTTGAGTCATACTGGATGCTTTATATGCTCAAGAATCAGCTGATACATCACCTGTGCCTGTTTAATAGATACATATTTCAGGTGCAGATCTGTTTGTTTTGAAACGAACAAAAGGCCAAGGGTCTTTTTGAAGCTGCTCCACAGGAGATGGAATGGGGCTGGATGCTTCCAGGGCCCTTCATGCATCAAGCTGATACTGACTGCCAGGGAGTTGATACATTTAGTTCAACCATGTGGGTAGATGTAGATCATTTCAGCTTGCATATTCTCTCCTCAAATAGGTTTTGTGATCAAGGAGGTCCATTTATTTATTTATTTTGTATGTTTTCTTGTAGTGCTAAGGATGGAACCAAGGATCTTGTGCAAACGAGGCAAGCATTCAGCTACTGAGCTACAGAACTCTCCCTAGCCCAAGACATGGCTTTCCAAGGCACTGGGTCTGTGGCCAGTGGGAGCAATAATTCGCAAGATGTTGCACATCTTCCTTCTTGTATCTCTGTCTCCCAGCACACATTGCTAAACACGATTTTGAATTCCTGAGTGCTGAGATTACAAGCTTTGGATTTGTTTGGTGCTGAGAATGGAGCTTCAGGCTTCATGCATGCTAGGCAAGCACTATACTAACTGAGCTATACCTCTATCCCCTTTTATTTTTTTTCACTCCTTACCTATCTGCATCATCTCCTAGCTTGGGATTCCATTCAAGCCTTCTAGCTCTCTGTGTATGTTATATTTTCTTTCTGAACCTCGTGCCCAGACTCTGGCCTGACTCTGGTTTTATTCTGCTTTTAGTCCTTGGAAGCTGATGCTGATTCTCTTATGACCCTGACCTCCAGCCCTTCCCCCTCTGTCCTCACAAGGCTCTAGCTGGATTACAACATCTGCTAAAATTAACCTAGTTCACATAAACAAATAATTAGAGTTGAAAAGAAATACGTGGATGCTCAACAACAAACTAACAAGCCACATTATACAGAGAGGCCATCTAAATTGGAGCTTATTTTCCCACATCAGTAAGGAAACACATAATTTGAAAACATTTAGAGGAAATCAGTTTCCCCTCCTCTACCACACAATGAACATTATCCTGTCTGCAGGACAATGTCACACAATTTGCCCATGTTTGACTATTAAGTGTGAATAAATAGTGCATTTGCGTGAAAGACAAAATTCAGCATCCTATAAATTAAAGTGTGTTGTATCCCATTGAAATTTTAGGAAATCAGGCTGCAAAAGTGTCTTGGGACCATGGTTAAGGCATGCTACCTGTCAATGCTTACTAATACTGAATGTTCTCCCTGTTTTAGATCACTGTTGTTAATAACTGGTTAGGTCCAGAAATACTAAAACAGCAGGGTTGCATGCTTCTTCCTCTCCCAAGGCCTGTGTGTAGCTGGGGATTCAGCAACTTTTCCTGCAACAGTAAGTGTTAGCATGTTTACTTATCACTTTCTTTTAGTCCCACAAAACTTAAGAAGCAAATTGTGCATTTACCAGGCAGGGTGGCCCTTGCTCTTTGGTTCTTCATGATTGAGGCAACTGCAACTTGCTTGTGTTTTCTAGCCAGAAGCCACTGCTGTTAATGCTTTCAATATGGAAGCATTCTCGTAAAAGCATTGAGTCAAATTGAAGGGAATTATCGAGTGTTCTGAACTAAAGTATAAACAGAGGACAATTTTCAGAATTTTTAAGTCCTTCTTCCTGGGTCTGAAGTCTTTCCCTGAGGCTGACATTAGGCAGGATTCAATTATTTTCCTTGAGGCACCAAGTTAAGCTCCCCAGGAAATTAGCTTTCGTTTTGGCCTATCCTGAGTTTCCAGTTAGTTAATCTTTTCAAATTTCCAATTTTGGTATTCTAAGTTTATGATTAGTTGAACTATAGAATACTGTAGTTTAGTATTTGGTAGCAATCAAGATGACTATCACAAAGTAATGTTTGTGAACAAGTTTGAGGTGGTGGAAAAAGCAAGAGACAGGGGATATAACCAAGGTGTCCAAGCACATTTAAGACCATTCATGTCTAAGTAGCATGTGTTTTCCTGCCTACCCAGCTCTTCCTTGGCACAGAGTCAGGCCATTGTTTCTCTACATTAAGGTGCACTTGTAGGCATGAATATAAGAGAACTGCCTATTTGAAATATACTTCGGAATAGTTTATAACAATTCAAAGCTTCCGCTAGAATTTCACTCCACTTTTTTCCTGGTGTTCGGGCTCAAACCCAAAGTGTTGCATAGATGGGCTAAGTAGCAATATTACTGCTGAGTGACATACCCTGCCCTTGACCACAGTTTTAAAGAACTGATGGTGAGCTTTTCAGAATTTGAAGGTGAAAGGGTATAGTGCGCTGGTGGCTGGCGCTGTTTACTGCAGCGATGCTGGCTACCGCATGGAAAGGTCACAGTCACGACAGAACCCAGTGGTAACTTTTAGAGTTTATTAGGAGAAGGAGAGAGAGAGAGAGAGAGAGAGAGAGAGAGAGAGAGCCAGAGAGAGAGAGTCAGAGAGATGCAGAGAGATACAGAGAGAGATGCAGAGAGAGACAGAGAGAGAGAGCATGGGGGCGCATGTCCAACTTTTAGGCTGGGACAAAGTCGCCCACTGATGATGTAATAAGGTGCCGGACAAGACCCCCGAGCTGCACATATACAGAATCCTTACAGAAGGACTTAGTATATATTTACAAATATTGATATGTTTACTATTAATTTATAAATTATACTGTAGCTTAGTAAGCACTGTGTCTACCTTTGCTTTTTACATGTCCAGTAGTAAAAAACTATCAAAATAGGAGCCCTAGTCTTCTTTTATTCACATTACATTCTTTTTTCAAAATTGAGAGGAAATAATAGGAAATGTTATACATAGATAATTTACTAAAGAACTATCTATGGCAAAAGGTAAAGTTAAAGATAGTCAGATAAGCATAAAAAGTCAATGACAGTTTCTCTTTGTTTTCTCTTGAGCCTAGGACTTCATGCACCATAGGCAAGCAGTCCACCACTAAACCATACCAGAAGCCTCAAAAATTTTCTTTTCACTAAGAAGTGGAAGTAGAAAATGAGTAAAGAATGGTACATTTGAAGAAAACTTGATACATATCATTTGATTGATGTGTAGATTCAATTTACCCCATAAATTATGTATTGAAAAATATGTAAAGTAGTAATTTTGATGTTAACAATGCATACCCCTCTGCCTTCTTTTTTGAAATTAGGACTTATTATCTATGTTCTTCTGGTTACCTTCAAACTCCTGATCCTCACGGCCTGTGCTCTAGCCTCGATAGTGCTGGGATTGTAAGCATTCCTCACCGCACCTGGCTAAATATTTCTTTTTAAATACCTCTGAAATATTGCTGCATAAATAATTTTGATGCACTATTTCTAATAAAATATGTTCTACTTAGTGTAGTGCATATTTTATAGAATTAAATTGAATTGAGATTTAAAACTGCTAACTTAATTTATAAAGTTACAAATAAACCAGTGGAGAAGAAAGTAACTTGTTTTACAAATATTCAGTATGTAATGAATACAAATCCATGGATATGGGAACAGCTTTTGATTTTCAGTTGAGGATAGATAACATATAGTGAGATTTAAAAACAATTGACTTTCATTTGGCCTGTGAGCTGTGTGGAAAATATACTAGGGTTTAAAAAATCACCTGAAAGCAATCCTAAAAAGAAAATATTAAAAATACATTCAGTTTATTTTACTCAAAATACGAGACTAGATTGTTGGATGAATCTGTCTCAGAAATTTATTGATCATAAACAATAAAATAATCACAATGCAAAGTTATTGAACAGAAGTTTCATCACTAACCAGAATATTTAGTAACTCTTGTTTTTCTTACATGAAAGTGGAAGAAAATTTGATATGAGAAATGAGAAACCTCAAAGTTGGCCTTTGTTTTCTGGAAACACTATGAGAATTTCCATCTCTTCTCTCACTGTTATAGAATCTGTCAGCTGTAACAAAAAACACAGTACTAAGCTCTGTCTCATCTGCTCAAAATGGTTCACTGAAATTCTAATTAGATTTTATTCCCCATGGTTTCTAAAATCTTATATTTATTCTTTTAAATTTCAAACTATTTTTTAATTTAAAAAGATGGAATCTGTTTTGAATATAAAGCAAATTCAGAAGTTGCTACACCTTCAATTAGGTAATTGTAAGCACAATTTGCTCCTGGCTGTTTATTCTGAAAAAACGACTGCTTGCCTGTGTCAGTAATAATTTATACATAAAATTTTGCACTTTTGAATTTTGGCAATTAATTAAATCATGCAGTTAAATTATGTATGATAATTAGGCATGAAAAAAAAAGAATACAAATAGAGAAATCAGAACGGGAATCTCTTATAAGGAATGGGCAGCTCCCTGATGCCTTTTCAGGGAATTGATACAGTTAAGGTGAAAGGTTTGCTGCAGAGAAATTTCTTTGCCTATACTGTTGATCCCAGAAATCCTTGTGATATATGGCAGATTTGAGGGTCTTTGAGTCTCCATAGATTTCTCTCTTGCTGAAAAATCATTAATTACAGGGGGCTTATGGGCTAGACTGTTGACTATGCCCATTTTCAGAGGAGACTTAATTTAAAATTTCTGGTGACAGAGGAGGAGCATGTTGAATGTTTTTCTTCCTCTATTAGTTGTCTCCTGCTATAATCCTCATAATCAAATACAAAATGCAAACTTCCCATAGATCTGCCAACAGTTGATTTCTGGGCATTGGTCATGCAGACTATGATTGCCTTACATTTCTAATTCTAGTAGATTCTTCTATACAGTCCATAAAAAATTTAAAATTTACATTTATTAGTGTGTGTGTATTTATGTGTGAATTTGAACACACACCATCAAGATGTGCCTTTGGAGGTCACAGGATAACTTGAGGAAGTGGAATCTCTCTTTCTACCATGTGAGTTCCAGGGATTGAATTGAGGTCATGAGTTTTAGCAGGAAATGCTTTTAGCCATTGAGCCATGGTGTTGAGCTTAGAAGTTTTTTGAGCAGGGTCTTTTCTTGTCTCCAAGGCTCTGAGAATGACCTTGTGCTCCTTCCAGATCCACCTTACCTCTACTTCCTAAGTGTTTGGATTATAAGCATGTATGTCATTCCTGATTTATGCAGTGCTAGGAGTGGAACCCCAGACTGTGTGCCAACTGAACTACATCCTTAGCCTATTTCCATAAGATTTCCTGTGTCTGTGCCACTACAAGTAGTTTTAGTTCCCAAATCCAAATTTGCTGTCATATTGTCTTCAGTGATAACACTGAAAATAACCTCTTTCAAATAATGCTAAGTAAAATGATGAGAGAGGGCACTTTTAAAGAACAATTTTATTTATTTATTTATTTATTTATTTATTTATTTATTTTACATCCCAGCTGCAGTTTCCCCTCCCTCCTCTCCTCCTAGTCTCTCTGCCCTAAACCCCTCTGTTCCCTTCCCCAATTCACTCCTCCTCCATTTCTGTTTAGAAAAGAGCGGGTCAACCATGGATATCAACAAAACATGGCATATCAAGTTGCAATAAGACTAAGCACCTCATCATGTATTAAGGCTGGGCAAGGCAATCCAGTATGAGGAGTAGAGTTACAAAAGCCAGTAAAAGAGAGCCCCTGTTCCCACTATTAGGAGTCCCACAAGAGGACCAAGCTACACAAACTATCACATATATGCAAAGTGACTCGATCAGTCCCATGCAGGCTCCCTGGTTGTTGGTTAAGTCTCTGTGAGCCCCTATGAGCCCAGGTTAGTTGATTCTGAGTTTTCTTGTGGTGTCCTTGACCCCTCTGGCTCCTACAATCTTTTCTCTTCATCTTCAGCAGGATTCCCTGAATTCCTAATGTTTGGCTGTGGGTCTCCATCTGTTTCTATCAGTTGCTGAATGAAGCCTCTCTGATGACAATTGGGCTAGCCACCAGTCTGGTCACAGGA
This sequence comes from Peromyscus eremicus, assembly GCF_949786415.1. NCBI lineage: Eukaryota > Metazoa > Chordata > Mammalia > Rodentia > Cricetidae > Peromyscus > Peromyscus eremicus. The sequence continues at coordinate 37,744,148 of NC_081439.1, forward strand.
GAGGTTCTGTAGAGCAATCTGCTATTGCTTGGATTCTAAGCTGAGGTCCTCCTTGTACACTTCTGGGAGATTTCCCTGCACTAGGCTTCTGCCTGACCCTGAAATGCCCACCCCCTAGCAGTCCCCCTCAGTACTCTCCCCCTCCATCCCTCCAACCTGATCACTCGTGTTCCCATCCCCACCTGCCCTCAGTCCATTCATCACATCCCTTCTATTTCTCTTTCCTAGGAAGATTTCGGGCATTCCCCCCATGAACCCTCCCTTGTTACCTAGTCTAAAAAGGGGCATTTTTTACTTGCCTCTGATCATGGGAACCCCCCCACACACACTCTCTCTCTGTGCCAGAGAGAGAGAGAGAGAGAGAGCACAAACACATTTTGTGCCCAAGGGGCATTGTTAATACCAGAAAGCAGGGCCCTGTTTCTAAGATTTTTCACCAAGGTATATAGGGTACACTTAGTAACTAGCATCTTTATTCAGGTCTGTACTTCTGGGTTAGCAGAGCCTGTAACAGAGCACACTGTATGCTTGATGGATTTGTATGAAAGGCATATACATATAAGGAGCATACTTCAAGATTCATCAGGTGATCTGTAAAATTTCAGAGTAGATTAAAATAGCACTAATTACTCTTATGAGTTTATCTCTGAATTTTCCCAGAAGTTAAATGGACCTGTATTGAGCATGTAGCTTAGTTGGTAAAGTGCTTGTAGAGCATGAACCAAGTTCTGGATCCCATTTCCTGCAACACACACACACACACACACACACACACACACACACACACACACATACACACACACACACACACACACACACACACACACACATACACACACACACAAATACACACACACACACACAAAAACAGCTAAATGAAACAGACAACAAAAAGAACAGACATTTTAAATGGCCTACCACTATATATTACTAGCAAAATGGGAAACTTGGTGGAAGTTCTTTTCATACATTAATATATTTCAGATTTTAGTGATTTTGCTGTTATTTTGTTTTAAGACACAGTCTTATGTAATCCAGATTGGCTTTGAACTTGCTATGTAGTTGAGGATTACTTAGCACTCCTGCTCCTTCTGTGTCCACCCTCAAGAACTGATATTATAGGCATGCACTAACATGCCTGGATAGTGTACTTCAATTGAAAGTATTGCCAAAGCTCTTTCAGATGTCACCAGAGTGAATTTGAGACCAATGAGGGTCAGTTACCAGGCTGAGTTGATGTCAATTTTGTTCATGTACTGTTTAGCCTGTAGAATTGTGAAAATAAGTTACTTACATAATTGGGGTAAGCCAAATAGCTGGAGATTTGATGACCACATTGAGCTAAAACTGTATATCACTTGCTTTTTTTATCTTTCAGATCTATCAGTGGAATTTCTAGGCTTACTACAGAGGCCACCTGGGACTGTATTTTCTTTTAAGACAAGTACACAGTCTTGGATATTGGCAAGCACCTATGAGAAAGGCCAGAAGTAACATGGTACCTACAACAAGTCATTTAGAGTCTGTGGTGGAAATCTCTAGAAATCTACATGCTCTGCTCTGTCTGGCTAAGCATCTGGAAGGCTTTCCTGACTTTGGCAAGTATTCTCTTGCAGTTTCACAACTTTGCAGGGCAGTTCCAATTCCTGACTGGGACCATGGCTTCAGAATCTTAGTTACATTCTCCTAGATAGGGCCTATTTTGTCCTTAAACCCAAGCTCTTCCTTTTTTGCTGCCTTTAAACACACTGCCTCATTTCTTAGAAACCTTGACTCAAACATTAGTACGGTGAATACATGAAAAAATCCACACAGTACTAATTGTATAATTAAATTAATTTATGTTCTGCAAATGATAAACATTACACACACACACACACACACACACACACACACACACTGTCATAACCTGCTTTCATGAAAATGACATCGAAAGAGAAGAAATGATTGGTTGAGAAGGTCAGACTTATGAAAGGGTCAGTGGACACTGGCACCTGGTTTACTCTAGCCTTTGCCACTGTGGCTGAGAGTCTTAGAAATGTTACATGAATATTACAGTCTCTTAAACAAATAGACTATATGCTGCGTCATTGATAGTGTGTAATTCCTTGTTTATTTCTTTTCTTTCAACTGTCTGTGCGTATGTGTACCCATCCAGCCACATAACCCACCAAATATGTATAAAATCAGATGACAGCTCTTGGATTTTCTCTTCCCACCATGTGCTTTCTCTGTCTCAGCCTGCTTATTGCTTTTAAAACTTAATGGCCTTCTTAGATACAGCTACTTATCACAGTGTTCTCTTTGCAACGCACACAATAAGGCCCCCAGAAACAAAGCTGCTGAGCTTGTTTTAACATTAAAGCTTATTTAGTGACTGCCCTGTTTGTCTGAGGGGGTGACCTTCACATTGTTGTGAAAAAAAGTTTTGTATTAATGATGAAACATTAGTGCTTACTTCTTCCATCATGAGCCACATGCTGATGTTGAATTCAAGTTGGTTCTCTACCTGGAAACTCTGCAGAACTTTTCAGCTCAGTGCAAAACCATCATGTGAACTCTACCCACAATACTCAGCTAGTGTCTCAATGTCTAGAAAATGCAAAGTGCCTAGGTAGGATGGAGTAGAACTTTATACCTGAGAGCTAGCAGAAGGTGTTTTTTTTTTATTTTATCTCTAATTCATTTAGCTTTTTTTTTTTTTTAGCTTACCCAGCTTACCCTCTCCTTCACCTGAGGATGTGGGTGGAGGAGTTATTATCCACCTTAATTTGCATCTTGGGAGGCTGTTGAGTTCATAAACCTGAGAAGGCTTGAAGCAGCATTGTTGGTGCTCATCTGAGATTAGCCAGAATTTTCTGCTGGTTTATAGAGTAAACTGCAAATCCTAAGTGGTACAGACTGAGCCTTCAAACTGCTACTCTGAAGTAAGAGGTGCCATCCAGGCCCTCCTTCTGGGTTAGAACTGGTGATGCTTACTTTGGGAATCCCTTGTATTTGGAGCCCTGCATATTTGGTAAGATTGGGTACTTACAGACACAATCTTACCCTTGTGGAAATTTTGGAGTTTCTTGGCATCTAGGTTTTGGAGTTTCTTGGCATCTAAGTAAAGCAAACTGTAGAAATGTTCTGGGGAGCACAAGAAGTAGCTACATTAGATGTGATTAGAGCTGGGGATGAGGTGGGCAGACGGCTCTCTTAATGCATTCAAGGTCTGTACCATAGCTGACTGAGTGAGCTGGAGGATTTGCAGAAGAATATGGCTCTTAGTGGGATATAATTGTGGTGTATTAAATTTAGGAGATAACTTGGGAAAATCCAAGGATTTATTTGAGACATTTGCATATCTGTAGTGTATGGGAGGAAAGTCTGAATGGGGTTTCCTGAAGTAAATAGTCACAGCTGTCTTTGTAAAAGGTTTTATGGTCAGTTGAATAACATGTTCATTGATGAACACATCTAAAATGGGTCCCAGAGAGGTGAACGTGCTGTTTTGAACTTCTTATCAATGTAGAAAGGAACTTCATGTCCTGAACCTGATTGAAGGGGCCTTTGCTGAAGGCAATGGCTTGCCACTATAGCTTTGGATTCTGTGTTGAGGAAACAAAAGCTTTCTTTTAATAACTGGACTGTATAAACTGTCTGTGTAGCTAGAAAAATCAAGTGGTGTTTCATATTTGTTATTTTGATTTTTTTGTCCTTAAACTTACCCTGTAAATTTGTACTTTACTTGCAAGTAGTGACATAGTTTGTAGTTCTGATGACTATAAAGCTATGTGGAAGGACTTTGTAATGTAACTAAAAGCCGATAAAGCATTGGTGAAGTGTGCAGACTTCCAGATATGAAAAGAGTGAGTGCTCAAAGTGGAGGAGGGGATCAGCTTCTACAACAGGGAATCATGAACACCAGACTCTGTTAAAAGTAAGGTTTCAAGAAATTGTACTCTCTTATTTTTCAATTGAAAGACCCGAGTGAACTTATACGTTTTTATCAGGAATGAAATAGCTGTGAAATCTGGCCTGACCAGGTTATAAATATTGCCAATAGCAAAGTCCTTGAAAGTCTCATTGCCTGCTTTTTCCTAGAATTTATTCAGAAAAAGGATTCAGGAATAATTGTCATTATTTAATTAGGGGAAGGTTGCAGTATAATTTGGTTTGATTTCTTTTTTTTTTTTGCTTATTTATTTTGCAAGGGTTTTTTTTTTGTGTGTGTGTACACTATGGCATATGTGTGAAGGTCAGAAGACAACTTTTGAGATTTCTCTCCTTCTTTTGTGTGGATTCCAGGCATTGACTTCAGGTTGTTAGGAGGGATAGGAAGTACCTTTAACCATCACCCAGCTCACCTTGCCCCACTACAAAAGTAAATAACAGGATAGAAAAAAAATTATATTGTGATTAACTTTGCAAAGAGCTGTATTCTTTTCCTTTTTAGTTTAAAATGCCGAGTGAGGAGCTCCCTATTTCTAATTGCTGAGAACACTTTATTTTTTCCTAAGCCCAAACCAGGAAATAATTTTCATTACTTAATTAGGGCAAACACGTATTAGTTTTACTTATTTATTTTTATTTTTTATTTTTCTCATTAATTTTCTTATTTGTGTGTGTGTGTGTATGTGTGTTTGTTCACACACCTGCCTGCACGCCTGCCTGCCCGTGTGTGCCTACCTGCCAATGTGTTCCTGCCCATGTGTGATCACCCACCTGCCCATGTACTCACAGAGGTCAGAGGGACAACTTAGAGGGGTCAGCTCTTTCCTCTCACCAAACACGTTTCATGGGTGGAACCCAGATCCTCAGGCTTAGCAGCAATCACCTTTATCCACTGAGTGATCTTGCTAGCCCTCATTGTTATTTTCTTATTTATTTACTTTTTAGTAAAATAAAATAATGAGATAGACTAAATTTCTCTAGCTGCATACAGTTAAGCCATCCCATAATAGGCAGGTAGCCACCTTAATTATGCCAGAAAGTATTAATGATACTTAGTGGCCCATATGCTTTATTGTCCTACATGAATAACTGTGAACGGAGCAATTGTTGTGGAATATTAGTTGAAAATGTGTTACATTTATTTATGCTGTAGAACATGTGTTTAATGATGCAAAGGTGTGTTGCATTCTTTTATGCTGCATTTGTTTAACTCTGTGAAGCCATGTTACTTTGCTGGTCTAAAACACCTGATTGGTCTAATAAAGAGCTGAATGGCCAATAGCTAGTCAGGATAAAGAACAGGCAGGGCTGCCAGGCAGAGAGAATAAATAGCAGGAGAAATCTGTGAAAAGAGGATTGAGGAGCAAGAGAAGGAGAAGGAGAGAAGGACTCTAGGGACCAGTTGCCCAGCTTTACAGCAAGCCATGGAGTAAGACGTAAAGAAACATTTGTAGAATAGAGAAAGATAAGAGCCCAGAGGCAAAAGGTAGATGAGATAATTTAAGAAAAATTGCCTAGAAATAACCAAGCTAAAGATGGACATTTATAAGAATAAGATTCCATATATTTATTTGGGAGCTGGGTGGTGGCCCCCCCCCCCAAAGAACAAAGAGTTTTAAAAAAAATGTTCAGCATGTGGCTTTGCACTGGTAAGAATCTGTGTTGTGCTGAGTCCTGTGCTTTCAAACATGATTTTGTAATCTTTGTATGGCAGAGAATGCAGCAACCAACTTATTTAGATTAAAGAGGATAAGGATTTAGATTTCTATTAATTTTTCAGATTTATTTATTTTATTTTACATGTATTAATGTTCTACCTGCATTATGTATATGTACCACACATGTATCTGGTGTCAGAAGAGGGCATTGGATCCTCTAGAACTGGGGTTCCTGATGATCGTGAAATATCTCATGGGAAAGACCCAGTAATGTGTAAGAGCAACAAATGCTCTTAACCACTAAGCAACCTCTCCAGCCCTCATTGGGATTTTATTTTTTAAGCTATGATTCTTACTCTGCAACTCAGCCTGTCTTGGAATTCATGAACCTCCTGATTTTACCTCCTAAGTGCTGATATTCTAAGTATGGGTTATTGTATTAGTCAAGGTTCTCTGGAGTCATAACTTATGGAATGAATCTCTCTCTCTCACTATATATATATATATATGTGTGTGTGTGTGTGTGTGTGTGTGTGTGTGTGTGTGTGTGCTTGCCTGTAAATATATAGAATTAGATATAATATGTATTATTTATATGTAATTTATTGGAATGACTTACAGGCTGCAGTTCAATGATGGCTAGCTGTGAATGGAAATTCCAAAAATCTAGTAGGTGCTTCTGGCTGGGTGTCTCAGCTGTTTTTCTGTATATGCTGGAATCCTGAAGAAGTAGGCTCCAATGAAGTGAAGGAATGGATGTGCTGATAGGACAAGGGCAAGAAGGTGAAGAATGAATGAGCCCTTCCTTCTTCCATGTCCTCACATAGGCTTCTAGCAGAAGAAAGTGTGGCCCAGATTAAAGGTGCTTTCCCACCTCAAGATCTGGATTAAAGGCATGTGTCTTCTTGCCTCACAATCCAGATCAAAAACATGTGTCATCCTGTTGGAGAACTCTGGTGGTATTGTGTTCCCTGAAATATTGTGCACCCAATAAACTTATCTGGAGTCAGAGAACAGAAGAGCCACTAGATACAGAGGCTAGAAAATGTGGCATTCACACCTTTAATCCTAGCCTTCTGGAGGCAGAAATCCATTTGGATCTCTGTGAGTTCAAGGCCACACTGGAAACAGCCAGGCATGGTGACTCACGCCTTTAATCCCAGAAAATGAGCCCTTTAATCCCAGGGAGTGAGGCAGAAAGCAGAAAGATATACAAGGCGTGAGGACCAGGAACTAGAAGCTTTTATCTGGTTAAGCTTCAGGATTTCGAGCAGCAGTTCAGCTGAGAGCCATTAGGGTGAGGAAGCTGTGGCTTGCTTTGCTTCTCTGATCTTCCAGCATTCACCCCAATAACTGGCCTCAGGTTTGATTTTCTTAATAAAACTCTTTAAGATTCGTGCTACAGAGAACTCTGCTATTAAGGTTGTACTCTATCATGTCCAGATAGATCTCTGTACTCAGCATAAAATGGAGGACTCCCTTTCTCGTGAGCTCCCTGAGCTCAGCATAAAATGGAGGCTTCCTCTTCCCCAGTAACCTTATTTGGAGAGTGTCTCTAAGCTCAGATGCCTAAACTTATTTGGAGGATGATCATGCACAGAGCTCCCTGCAAACGCTGTATGACTCAGCCCATAAGTCCCCCTCTTTCCTCTGGCTCATATGATAACTAGAGATTATGTTAGGAATAATCAGCCCTTCCCTCCTATAACCCTAAAAATTCTTATATACCTTACCCCTGGAACAATAAAATGAGCTGTCTTTCTGAAACTGACTCCCTGATGTTCTTTCCATCATGCTCATGGCTGCCTGAACCCTGCTCACTGCTTCTGGTTCTTTTGACCTTGCAGGCCAGTGGCCAACAACCTCTGAGGAAAAGTAGACCCACATCATCCAACCTCAAGACCCAGATCAAAAATCTATGTCTTCCAGCCTCAAGATCCAGATCAAAGGCATGTTATCTTCCTGCCTCAAGATCTAGATCAGGAGAGGTGAGTGTCCGGGCTCAGCCTAGACTCCACCCCTGGGCACCAACCACTCCGGGGAAGACTTGCCCAACTTGGCCCCAGGTTCTGGCCACTGGGCAGGTTCCCTTCTAGCCCTACTGGGAAGGTTCTCCTTCTCCAAGACCCCCGGCAGACCCCGCAATCTCCACGCCCTGCCCCCACACCAATTCGCCTGAAACCCTAGCCACTTCCTGAGACTTAGGGACCAGGCCCCAGCTCCCATCCTGCCATTGGACTTCCCTTCTGGACAAGAGCTCCCATCCTGCCGTCGGACTTCCCTTCTGGGCAAGAGCTCCCATCCTGCCGTCGGACTTCCCTTCTGGACAAGAGCTCCCATCCTGCCCCAGATTTCCCTTCTGGACAAGAGCGCCCATCCTGCCCTGGACTTCCCGTCTGGACAAGAGTTCCCATCCTGCCCCAGAGTTCCCATTTGGACAAGAGAGCTCCCATCTGGACAAGAGAGAGAGACTTCCTGATTCTGTCAGCTCTGTCTGAACCAAGTGCGCTGATAAGACCAAAAACGAACCACAAGGAGATGGGCAGACATCAAGGCAGATGTACATATAACAAAATGAAGAGCAATACAGCATCACCAGAACCTAGCCCTCCTATAGCATCTAGACCTGAACATCAAAAATTGGAAGAAGCATAAGAAAACAGCCTTATCAATAACATCATGGAGAAGGTAGAGGCTTATATAGAGGAAAAGACAAAAAAAAAAAGGGAAGAATGCTATAAAAAACTAGAGGAAAGGACAAATAAAGTAGAAGAAAACAATAAAGTCCTGGAAGAAAACAATAAAGCACTGAAAGAAAATCATGAAAAAGCAATGAAACAAATGAAGGAAACAGTCCAAGACCTGAAAAGGGAAATAGAAAAAATGAAGAAGACACAAACAGAGGGAATGTTGGAAATAGAAAATCTGGGTAAACGATCGGGAACTTCAGATGCAAGTATAACCAACAGAATGCAAGAGATGGAAGAGAGGATCTCTGGCATTGAAGATATGGTAGAAGAAGTAGATTCATCAGTCAGAGAAAACATTAAAGCCAACAAAGTTATGAACCAAAATGTCCAAGAAATTTGGGACACCATGAAAAGACCAAACCAGTGAATAATAAGGATAGAAGAAGGAGAAGAATAACAACTCTAAGGCACAGAAAATATATTCAACAAGATCATAGAAGAAAACTTTCCCAACTTAAAGAAGGAAATGCCTATGAAGATACAAGAAGCCTATAGAACACCAAAGAGACTAGAACCCCCCAAAAAGTCCCCTCACCACATAATAATTAAACAACTAAGCATACAAAATAAAGAAAGAATATTAAGAGCAGCTAAGGAAAAAGGCCAAGTGACTTATAAAGGCGAACCCATCAGAATAACACCTGATTTCTCAATGGAGACTCTGAAAGCCAGAAGGACCTGGACAGATGTAATGCAGACACTAAGAGACCATGGATGCCAGCCTAACATTCAATCATCATAGCCGGAGTGAACAAGACATTCTAAGACAAAGCCAGATTTAAACAATACTTATCCACAAACCCAGCCCTACAGAAAGCACTAGAAGGAAAATTTCAACCTAAGGAATTCAGATACACCCTCGAAAACACAGGCAATAGATAAAATCACAGCAGTAAATCCCAAAGGAGAGAAGTACATACACACTACCACCAAAAAATAACAGGAATGAACAATCAATGGTCATTAATATCCCTTAGTATCAATGGACTTAATTCACCTATAAAAAGACATAGGCTTACAGAATGAATACTAAAGCAGGACCCATCTTTCTGCTGCATACAAGAAACACATCTCAAATTCAAAGATAGACACTACCTAAGAATAAAAGGCTGGGAAAAGACTTTCCAATCAAATGGTCTTAAGAAACAAGTGGGTGTAGCCACTCTTATATACAGCAAAATAGACTTCAAACTAAAATCAATCAAAAGAGATCAAGAAGGGCATTACATACTCATCACAGGAAAGATCCACCAAGATGAAGTTTCAATTCTGAACATTTATGCCCCAAACTCAAGGGCACCCACATATGTAAAAGAAATATTACTAAAGTTTAAACTACATATAAAAACCCACACATTGCCGGGCGGTGGTGGCGCACGCCTTTAATCCCAGCACTCGGGAGGCAGAGCCAGGCGGATCTCTGTGAGTTCGAGGCCAGCCTGGACTACCAAGTGAGTTCCAGGAGAGGCGCAAAGCTACACAGAGAAACCCTGTCTCGAAAAACCAAAAAAAAAAAAACCCACACATTAATAGTGGGAGACTTCAACACCCCACTTTCACCACTGGACACATCTCCCAAATCAAAACTTAACAGAGAAATAAAGGACTTAACTGATGTCACAACTCAAATGGACTTAATCGATATCTACAGAACATTCCATCCTAACAAAAAAGAATATACCTTCTTCTCAGCACCCCATGGAACCTTCTCTAAAATCGACCACATACTTGACCACAAAGCAAATCTCAACAGATTAAAAACAATTGGAATAACCTCCTGTGTTTTATCAGACCACCATGGTTTGAAGTTAGATTTCAAAAACAACAAAAACTACAGAAAACCTACAATCTCATGGAAACTGAATAATGCTCAACTGAATCACCAATGGGTTAAGGAAGAAATAAAGAAAGACATTAAAGACTTCCTAGAGATCAATGAAAATGCATATACCACATACCCAAACTTATGGGACACTATGAAAGCAGTGCTAAGAGGGAAATTCATAGCACTAAATGCCCACATAAAGAAGTTGGAGAAATCTCACACTAGTGACTTAACAACACACCTTAAAGCTCTAGAACAAGAAGAAGCAAAGTCTCCCAGGAAGAATAGACAGCAGGATATTATCAAAGTGAAAGCTGAAATCAATAAAATAGAAACAACGAGAATAATACAAAAAATTAATGAAACAAAGAGTTGGTTCTTTGAGAAAATCAAGATAGACAAGCCCTTATCCAAACTAACCAAAAGACAGAGAGAGAGCATCCAAATCAACAAAATCAGAAATGAAAAGGGGGACATAATGTAGCTAGAGTTTTCCTGCCTGGCCCACAGTCAGGACAAATCTCTTTCACCTGCCAGTCCCACAGCTGCTCAGACCCGACCAAGTAAACACAGAGACTTACATTGGTTACAAACTATATGGCCATGGCAGGCTTCTTACTAACTGTTCTTACAGCTTAAATTAATCTATTTCCATTAATCTATACCTTGCCACGTCGCTTGTGGCTTACTGGCATCTTCACATGCTGTTTGTCATCGTGGTGGCTGGCAGTGTCTCTGACTCAGCCTTCTGCTTCCCAGCTTTATTCTCCTCCTTGTCCCGCCTATACTTCCTGCCTAGCCACTGGCCAATCAGTGATTTATTTATTGACCAATCAGCAACACACTTGACATACAGACCATCCCACAGCAACATAACAACAGACACTGAGGAAATCCACAGAACCATCAGGTCATACTTCAAAAACCTCTACTCCACAAAACTGGAAAACCTAAAAGAAATGGATAATTTTCTGGATAGGTACCACATACCTAAGTTAAATCAAGACCAGATAAACTATTTAAATAGTCCAATAACCCCTAAGAAAATAGAAATAGTTATTAAAAGTCTCCTAAGCAAAAAAAGCCCAGGACCAGATGGATTCAGTGCAGAATTCTACCAGATCTTCGAAGAATAGTTAAGACCAATATTCTTTAAATTGTTCCACACAATAGAAACAGAAGGAACATTACCAAACTCCTTCTATGAGGCTACAATTACCCTGATTGCTAAACCAAACAAGGATACAACAAAGAAAGAGAACTACAGACCGATCTCCCTCATGAACATTGATGCAAAAATAATCAATAAAATACTGGCAAATAGACTCCAAGAACACATCAAAACAATTATCCACCATGACCAAGTAGGCTTCATCCCAGGGATGCAAGGGTGGTTCAACATATGAAAGTCCATCAATGTAATACACCATATAAACAAACTCAAAGAAAAAACCACATGATCATCTCACTAGATGCAGAAAAGTCATTTGACAAAATCCAACACCCCTTCATGATAAAGGTCTTGGAGCAATCAGGAATACAGGGAACATACCTAAACATAATAAAGGCAATTTACAGCAAGCCAACAGCCAACATTAAATTGAATGGAGAGAAACTCAAAGCGATTCCACTAAAATCAGGAACAAGGCAAGGCTGTCCCATCTCCCCATACTTATTCAATATAGTACTTGATGTTCTATCCAGAGCAATTAGACAACATAAGGAGATTAAGAGGATACAAATTGGAAAGGAAAAAGTCAAGCTATTTGCAGATAACATGATAGTATACAAGAGTGACCCCCAAAATTTGACCAAGGAACTGATACAGCTTATAAACACCTTCAGCAACATAGCAGGATACAAGATCAACTCAAAAAAGTAAGTAGCCCTCTATATACAATTGACAAACAGGCTGAGAAGGAAATCAGAGATGCATCACCCTTTACAATAGCCACAAATGGCATAAAATACCTTGAGGTAACATTAACCAAGCAAGTGAAGGACCTATATGACAAGAACTTTAAGTGCCTGAAAAAAGAAATTGAAGAAGATGTCAGAAAATGGAACAATCTCCCATGCTCATGGATAGGCAGGACTAACATAGTAAAAATGGCAATTTTACAAAAAGCAATCTACAGATTCAATGCAATCTCCATCAAAATACCAACACAATTCTTCACAGACCTGGAAAGAATAATACTCAACTTCATATGGAAAAACAAAAAACCCAGGATGGCCAAAAGAATTCTGTACAATAAAACAACCTCTGTAGACATCACGATCCCTGACTTCAATCTCTACTATAGAGCTACAGTAATAAAAACAGCTTGCTATTGGCATAAAAACCGACATGTGGACCAATGGAATTGAATTGAAGTCCCTGACATTAATCTGCACACCTATGAACATATAATATGGCACTTTCTTAGAAGATTGGGAATTAATCTCCCCCAAGATCCAGCTATACCACTCTTGGGCATATACCCAAGGAATTCCCAATCATACCACAAGAGCACTTGCTCAGCTATGTTCATATCAGCATTGTTTGTAATAGCCAGAACCTGGAAACAACCTAGATGCCCTTCAACTGATGAATGAATAAATAAAATGTGGTACATATACACAATACTACTCATCAGAGAAAAACAATGACATCATGAGGTTTTCAGGCAAATGGATGGATCTAGAAAAAATCATCCTGAGTGAGGTAACCCAGACTCAGAAAGACAAACATGGTATGTACTCACTCAGGAGGATACTAGATGTGGAACAAGGATGACTGGACTGCTACTCACATCACCAGGGAGGCTACCTGGAAAACAGGACCCCAAGAAAGACACGGGGATCACCCAATGACGGAGAAATGGATGAGATCTATATGAACAACCTGGACATGAGTGGGGGTAATGAAGGGCGAGGGTCGAGGGAAAGAGAGCTTGGGGGAGCGGGAGATCCTAGCTGGATCAACAACTGAGAGGGAGAACAAGGAATAGGAGACCATGGTAAATGAAGACCACATGAGTATAGGAAGAAGCAAAGTGCTAGAGAGGCCCACAGAAATCCACAAAGATACCCCCACAATAGACTGCTGGCAATGGTCGAGAGACAGCCTGAACTTACCTACTCTGGTGATGGGATGACCAAACACCCTAATTGTCGTGCTAGAAACCCCATCCAATGACTGAGGGAACTGGATGCAGAGATCCACAGCTAGGCCCTGGGTGGAGCTCCGGGAGTCTAATTAGTGAGAAAGAGGAGGGTTTATATGAGCAAGAATTGTTGAGACCAAGGTTGGATAAAGCACAGGGACAAATAGCCAAATGAATGGAAACACATGAACTATGAACCAATGGCTGAGGGGCCCCCAACTGGATCAGGCCCTCTGAATGGGTGAGACAGTTGATTGGCGTGGTCTGTTTGGGAGGCATCCAGGCAGTGGGACCGGGTCCTGTGCTCATTGTATGAGTTGTCTGTTTGAAACCTGGGGCTTATACAGGTTCGCTTGGCTTGGCCTGGGAGGAGGGGACTGGACCTTCCTGGACTGAGTCTACCAGGTTGATCTCAGTCCTCGGGGGAGGCTTTGCCCTGGAGGAGGTGGGAATTGGGGGTGAGCTGGGGGGAAGGTAAGGGGGCATGAGTGGGGAGAACAAGGGAATCCTTGGCTGATATATAGAACTGAATTGTATTGTAAAATAAAATAAAATTAAATTAAAAAAAAAAGATCCAGATCACAAGCGTGCCCTTCATTTCTGGATTGTAGTTCATTCTAGATATAGTCAAGTTAACAACCAAGAATAGCCATCACAAACACCATGCTGCTCTCCCCCACCCCCCCGTTGTTTCTTTGTATTTCCTTGTGAAGAAAGGTTTCACTATGCAATCCTGGCTGCTCTGGAACCTGCTATATAGACAAAACTGGCTTCAAACTCACTTATTTTCCTGTCTCTCTCCTGGGATTATAGCTCTGTGGCACTACACTTGCCACCATTTGTCAAGTGAAAACAACAATGTAGCTTTGAGGTAGACCTCTCAGTTTATACCATGCAAAGAACCTTTCCATTTTCCCTTTCTTTGTCCATGGTGAGGAACTTAAAATCTTTGTATGGGCAGTCCATAAATATTAAATTGACTCATGCTCTTTACAAGAAGCAGAACAGTATTTCCATTATTTGCTATGCATTTTTGTGTTCTGACTCTACTCTCCCTAATGTCCCTAGAGAGGAGGATGTTTGCAGGTTAATAAGTTTCTTTCTGATTCTGTTTCTAATAAGTACATTGTTTAAGTAAAAGGTTGTTCTTTGATTATAATGTTCATGACTGTCAATAAATGACCTCCATATTTACACACAGATCTGTACCTCTGTGAAGCCAGGGAGCTGAGGGCCATCAACTTTTTCACAAGGCACATTAGATGTCACTCAGTCAAGCTAGTATTTATTTAGCTTTGTAAATGAGAGCATAAATGCACCAATTTGGTTACTGTAATTTTGTGTGGTAATTATGTATATATACACACACATATATATGTGTGTGTGTGTGTGTGTGTGTGTGTGTGTGTGTGTGTATGCACTGAATGTTCTCAGAGCTTCTTTTTTGCTTCATATTTATTTTCTGACAATGTATGCTTACTTGATGCTGTTTTTCTTGGCTTCAGGTGTTGAACTGTTAGTTTTGTCCCTTCAAGCTTGTTTCTTTTTAAAGTACACTTTAAATTTTAAGGTTAATTTGAGGTTCTTATAAAACTGGAGGGTCATTAATTCCAGGCTAGCCTGGGCTGCAGAGCAATATATGTCTGTAGACATCTGTGCACTCTATTATTTCCAGCATCTGATTCTCCCAAGATAATGCTGTTAAGGGATGAGAAGGTAAGAGTTTAACACAATATTATAGCTTCTCACACCAATGTCACATGACTCACTTAAAGCCACACAGCTACTGCATAGCTGGAATGGATTCCAAGAATTCTGACCTAAAGGATTGTGCTGATTTGATTTCCTATGATTTTGTAGTTCTCTCCAGCTAAACCACTCCATTAGTAATTATTAGCAATTATATTGGGCTTACTTTGCCCTAATTTTAGGTCTTGAAGTTGGAGGCATGAACTAGTAAATAAATTGTTTCCTTGAACAAAATAATAAATGTATGCTTTATTTTCTAAGTAAATCAAAACTGTTTCAAAAAACCAGTTCAAAACTCTCCTGGCTATTCTTTTTTTTTCCCAGACTGAGGACTGAACTCAGGGCCTCACTTATGTTAAGAATGAATCCATCACCACATTCTTGGGTATTCTTTTGTGAAAAAATTTTACTAATGTTTTGAGAATTCCAGTGTGTTGATTGTATTACACTTTAAAGGAAACAGATTCCTCCTTTCTTAGAAGCTATCATATGTCAGTAGCTCCTCAGCTGGGGGTGGGTCTTTTGTTTGTTGTTTCTTGTTATTTTGAGACAGGGTCTCTTTATGAAATCTTGGTTATTCTGGAACTTACTCTGTAGACCAGGCTGGCCTTGAACTCACAGAGATACTCTTGCCACTGCCTCCTGAGTGCTGGGATTAAAGGCTTGGGATGGATTTTTGAGGGGGATATTCCTAAACAATCTAATTTAGTCAGTGGCAACAAAGTCTCACTTGGCAGTTTACTCTTTGCCACATTCATGCACCAACTTGTCATCTTCATACACTTACGTATAAACTGTGATGTCTATATTGTGCTCTACACTCAGGAGACAGAGGCATAGAATACCCAGCTCTTCTAAGCACAGAAGCTTAAAAATAAGAAACAGGGATTTGACTTCCTGTAGAAAATGATGGTACTGTTAGCTAAAATTCATAAAGTTCAGCAACATGGAGTATCTGGATGCTTTCGGTGAGAACTGCTTCACTTTTCTGTAAGTTTTACAGCAAAGAAACAAGTTGGAAGTGTGTCAAGTTCCAACACATATGATTGCTGTGGGATGTATGACAAATGTGTTGCTAATTAATCAATAAAACACTAATTGGCCATTGGCTAGGCAGGAAGTATAGGCGGGGCAAGGAGGAGAATAAAGCTGGGAAGTGGAAGGCTGAGTGAGAGAGACACTGCCAGCCGCCACAATGAGAAACAGCTTGTGAAGATGCCGGTAAGCCACGAGCCATGTGGCAAGGTATAGATTAAAGGAAATGGATTAATTTAAGATATAAGAACAGTTAGCAAGAAGCCTGCCACGGCCATACAGTTTGAAAGCAACATAAGTCTCTGTGTTTACTTGGTCGGGTCTGAGAGGCTGTGGGACTGGCAGGTGAAAGAGATTTGCCCTGACTGTGGGCCAGGCAGGAAAACTCTAGCTACAAATGGTATCCAACGTGGTGGCAAGAGTTTCCACCTAAAAAACTGAGAAAAAAGATTCTAAAACGGAGCTAAAAACAGCTTCCTAATTGTCTCTCTCAAATGAGCGGCAGCTGCTGGTTTGAGCTACTGGCAGGTTCCTAGTGTGTGCGCTCGACCTGCAGTATGGTGGGAATGAGGCCTCTGCAAGTGGCACATTAAGCTGCATGGTGGATTTAGACTTTGCTAGTACAAAATAAAAAAAAAAAGGTTTCTGGACTACACGCTGCTTGGATAAAAGCATAGACCCACGATAGCTCCCAGAGCTGGTGCTAAACGTAGCCATGTTGGGGAGCTGAGGTGGGCGGAGCCAGCAGCCACAGCTGCTGCAGTTTAAGGCAATAGATTCACAAAAAGACAGATTCAGATGTAATAGTTTACAATGTGTGTAAAAGATACGTAGGCTTGAAAGAGACAAAAAAGGTGATATATACAGTTATAGAAACAAATACATAGTTTTAAAAAATAAAGTCTTTAAGGAGACAGTAAAATTAATATAAAAAATAAGCCACATGAAGATGAATATTACACAGAGAATCTGGATTGTGTTGTCTTTGGGATTCTTAACTGCAGAGAGATATTTGATTGTAAAGGAAGCTGAGTTAAACCAATATGCATATTTTAAAGATATCTTGACTTCAAAATTTGGATATAAGGATATGTTACTTTGGAAAAGAGTCTCTGCTTTTGTTTCCACAGAAAGCCAGAGGCTATGGATTTGTTCAAGATTAAGATACATAAGGTTTGACCAGCCAAGACCCCCTGAAGGTCTCCGATGACACCATGGCCCAGATGATCCAACATCCAGAATGGTTTGAAGGCATCTGGCTCAGACGATACAGCCTCATGGACTATTCCATAATTCTAAAATTTTCTTTGTTTCCCCATAAGATACAGCGCCCCCTTCCAGCAGGAAGTAGTAAGAGAAGCTACGCCCAAATTCCCAAATTATATGTAATTTTACTTTGTTAAGGTTAAAACCTTCCTTTTTGAAAAAAAAAAGGGGGAAGTGCTGTGGGATGTATGACAAATGTGTTGCTAATTAATCAATAAAACACTAATTGGCCGTTGGCTAGGCAGGAAGTATAGGCGGGGCAAGGAGGAGAATAAAGCTGGGAAGTGGAAGGCTGAGTGAGAGAGACACTGCCAGCCGCCACAATGAGAAACAGCTTGTGAAGATGCCGGTAAGCCATGAGCCATGTGGCAAGGTATAGATTAAAGGAAATGGATTAATTTAAGATATAAGAACAGTTAGCAAGAAGCCTGCCACGGCCATACAGTTTGAAAGCAACATAAGTCTCTGTGTTTACTTGGTCGGGTCTGAGAGGCTGTGGGACTGGCAGGTGAAAGAGATTTGCCCTGACTGTGGGCCAGGCAGGAAAACTCTAGCTACATATGATCATAAAGAGATTGGAAGATTTTTGAACAGAGAGGATCTTATAGCTGTGGGTCAGCAAGCACCTTTGCAGAGCCACACTTTAATATGTACATGAATTAACCATTAGCCTTGATAAAAAATCATGGTGCAGGAAATGGGGCCTGTAGGTGAGTTGGAGAGCGTAGCTCAGGCACACAGGTCTAGGGTCAGCAACAGTTCTGGAGATCATTTTGAAGTATGAGCATACAGAGTTCTGGAAAATGCAACATTTCCTTGGTTCCTCTTTCTAGTTGGAAAGAGAATAGCTAGTAATTTGAGAACCTTTAAAGTAAGGCAGTATACAATTTCTGATCATTCATGTGATACTGGAATGTAGCTAGAGTTTTTCTGGTCCTGTCTGGCCCACAGTCAGGACAAATCTCTCTCACCTGCCAGTCCCACAGCTGCTCAGACCCAACCAAGTAAACACACAGAGACTTATGTTACTTATAAACTGTATGGCCACGGCAGGCTTCTTGCTATCTATTCTTATATCTTAAATCAACCTATTTCTATTAATCTATAAGTTGCCACGTGGTTTGCGGCTTACTGGGGTATTGTAATATCTTCTCATGGTGGCGGTTTGCAGCATCTCTCTGCCTCAGCCTTCCACTTCCCAGAATTCTCTTTTTTGCTTGTCCCACCTATACTTCCTGCCTGGCTACTAGCCAATCAGCATTTTATTTATGCAGAGTGATATCCACAGCACTGGAATTTCTATAATTTGAGAAATCCACAGGAAGAGACAAGAAGATTAAGAGTGCAAGTTATATTTGATTAAATGGTGAGTTTGAGATTAGTTTGGGCTAGATGAGACCTTGTTTCAAATAAAAAGTAAAATAAACATAAACAGTCCTACTTACAGAGTTTTAATAACAATTTAAATAGAGTGGTAAAATTTTAGTGATAAAGTTATATTTGAATTGTTTCTCTACTTTGTAAAGTCAATACTCTTATAAATAAGAAACTTCCAGGCTACAGAGATGGCCTAGTGGCTAAGAGTGTTTGTTATATTTCCAGGAAGACATGAATTCAATTCCTAGCACCTGTATGGTAGGGTGGCTCACAAAGACCTGAAACTTCTGGGGATCCAATAACATCTTCTGGCATCTAAGGGTATCTTTACACATGTGATATACCCCCCCCCACACACACACACTCAAAGTTATACACACAGGTACACATATGTATGCATAGTTAAAAATAAAAATAAACTTAACTCTGTCTCAAAAAAAAATAATTCCTAGGTTTGGACTGCTCATAGCTTTGGTGGCAGACAATGGTCTGACCTTCACAGCCAAGTTATCTCAAAATTTAACAAAGGTATTAAATATTAAAGGAAATTATATTATGTGTATAATCACAGAGCTCAGGTCAGACAAAAAGGATGAATAGAACTCTTAAGGAGACTTATCAAATTGGTCCTAGAAACTGGTGAAAACTGAGCCAACCTTCCCCCCGTTTCCATGCTCAGAGATTGATGTATTTCTTGCTAGGGGGAGCTTACTCCTTTTGAAGTTACATTTGGGAGACCATCTCCTATCCTTCTCCATCTCCAAGATTTTCCCCAGACAGAAATTTCTAATCATTCCCTTCTCAAGTCCTTGAAGGCTTCTCAGGAAACTTGCCAGGCCATTAACTGGACCATGAAGGGAACCCTGCTATCCCTCATCTCCAAACCCACCCATCTGTTCCAACCAAGAATACTTGATTTAGATAAAGAGGATCCCTACCTGGACTCTGGAACCTGCCTGGAAATGACTCTACCCAGTTACCCTTACAACTCCAACTGCTGTGAAAGTAACTGGCACCATCCCTTGGATCCATCACTCCCAATTAAAGAGGGCTACTGAGGATGGTAACAGATGGACCATGGCTCGGACTTAAGACACCTTAAAGATAAGACTGACCTCAGATTGTTTACCCAGAATGCTATGCTTGCCTTTTTCTTTTCTCTATATATGGGGATGGGAACCTACACCCTTCATTGTCCCCCAAACTGGACTTGGAAATTAAGAATAACAGACACAAGGAAGTTGATAGTCAATCTAACCCCAATTACATATGGACCTTTGTTCTTTTTTGCCCAGTTTTGGAGCTTGGTTAAACTACAACAGGGATGGTTATAAAGACTTATCTTCTGATAGAGAAAAACAGGAAATCAAGGGTGGTGATATTTTGTTTGTGATCTAACAAATAAAGCTTGCCTGAAGATCAGGCCACTAGTTAGCCATGAAGCCAGGCAGTGGTGGGATATATCTTTAATCCTAGCACTTAAGATCTCATACCTTTAACCCCAGCAGTAGGGAGGTGGAGACAAGAAATGATATGGCTGAGTGGAGAAAAGGAATATAAAGCAGGAGGAGACAGAAACTCCTTCCCTTTTGGCTGAGGAGTTGGTAAGGTGAGAGGTGGCTATGGCTTGTTCTTTGTATCTCTGTTATTTCAGCATTTACCCCAATATTTAGCTCCAGGTTTTTATGAAGACCAATTAGGATTCATGCTACAGTCAAGTTCTATGAATGGCCCATGAACACACCTCCACACTGTCAGGGGCTAGGTAATAGGGGGAATTTGTGTTGTGCCAAATGGGGTTGTGGAACTGAGGCTTCCTGGAAGCATGCCAATGACTATATATACATAAAAGAGGGGTCCATCCCAAGCACTGCAAAATATGTAACTGTAATCCTATAACCATAATACTAAGATATTGGAAACAACAGAGGGGTGGCTATGTTGCACTCAACACTGGAAGAACTTGGGAAATAAGACTATTATGCTACCAAAAGAGATGTAGAAAATAAGTGTACCATTCAGAGGAGGCTACCTCCTCAGGCTCTCAACACCCATGGGTCCCAACACAGACACCTTTCCCATCATGAGGGGAAAGACTCAACCTTGGCTGTCTTAGTTAGGGTTTCTATTACTGTGAGAAGACACTATGACAAAAAAAGACCCAAACCTAAAGGGAGCTGGAGAGACAGCTCAGTTAAAAGCACAATGTATACTTCTTAAAGACCCTGGCTTATTATCTATCTGAAATATATCTATGTATACCTAGAAAACTTAACTAGTATGACTACAAATTTGATTATCATGGATGACTAAAAACTAATCTGTATTTCTTAATTATACATTACAATATTAAATGAGCTACACAAACATAATACCTTAAAAAAGAGTAGAAATATGCATATAGTATAACAAAATTAACTTTAAATTTGTAACAATAAAATAAAATCCATAGCAATGCAAAATATTTTAAGCAAGTTGTTGCTCTTTAAAAGTAAATTCAATAATCTACCCTTTTATCCTATCATAACTATATCCTATATTTATATATCACATCCCCCTTTCTTTTTTTAGAAAGAGATTGACTATGACCAATAACAATTTGTAACCAAGAACCTAAACGAAGACACACATCCATAATTCATTTTTTTGGGGAATGGGGAGTAGTGCTCTAGGCTACTTCCTGCTGATAGGGTGCTCTGGTAGACTTATGGGAATACTGAGAAAGTTCAAGATAATGGTCAAGTCCTGGGAAGACCACTTGTAACCTTTGTTGATAGGTACCATCTGTTAAGGTTCAGGAGGTCCAGTTTGATCAAATCTGATCCATCTTGGCCTGGAACAAATCTATAGCCTCTTGCTTCCTGTGGAAACAAAAGCAGAGCCTCTTTTCCAAAGCAACATATCCTTAGATCCATAATTTGAAGTCAAGATACCTTTAAAATACATGTATTGGTTTAACTGAGCAGCCTTTGTAATTAAATGTCTTTCAGCAGTTAAAAATCCCAAAGACAACACAATCCAGATTATCTGTATAATAGCCATCTTTACCTGGCTTATTTTTTATATTACCTTTACTGTCTCTTTAAAGACTTTATTTTTTAAAACTTTCTATTTCTTTATATAACTGTCTATATTTCTTTTCCTCTCTCTTCCAAGCCTACATGTATTTTTACACATATTATAAACAATTTAACAGGTTAATCCCATCTAAATCTGTCTTATTGCAAATCTATTGCTTTAAACTGCAGTGGCTAGTACTGAAATGGCAGCTTTGGCTGCTGGCTCCACCCACCTCAGCTTTCCAACATGGTGAAACTACTTTTACTGCCAGCTCTGAAGGAACCATGCTCATTGCTGGCTCTGTGAAGCAGTGGATCTATGCTTCCATCTAATAGCTTGTAGCCCTTTTTTTTTTTTTTTTTGTCTGTACTAGCAAAAGCTATATCCACCAGGAACCATGCTGTGTGGCTTGCAGACTCCACTGTGTACGGTGGTAGGGAATCCACCATGTTGCACTCAAGGTCATACTCCATGAACCTGCCATGAACCTGCCATGCTGTAGCTCAAGTCGATACGCCACAGTGTCTCTGTACCTTGGTGTTTCTATACCTCAATCCACATGATACATGAAGTAGAAAGCTGGTTTTGGCTCTATTATTGTGTGTTTAAAAGCCCTTTTTAAACTCTGTTAAGCCTTATGGAAATTTGAAAGCCCCATGTTGGGTGCCATTTGCTCTGCAAAATTGTATAGGCTTAGATATTTTCTCAATGAAGCAAGAAAAATTATGTATAACTTTAGGGGAGATTTGCTGTTTTTTTTTGTTGTTTTGTTTTGTTTTGTTTTTTTTGTTTTGTTTTGTTTTTTTTTTGTTTTGTTTTTGTTTTTTTTTTTTTTGTTTGTTTGTTTTTTTTTTTTAGGTTTTCCGAGACAGGGTTTCTCTGTGTAGCTTTGCGCCTTTTCTGGAACTCGCTTTGGAGACCAGGCTGGCCTCGAACTCACAGAGATCCGCCTGGCTCTGCCTCCCGAGTGCTGGGATTAAAGGCGTGCGCCACCACCGCCTGGCTGATTTGCTGTTTTTATCCCAATCAATTACACTTAATTAGGAAAAACCTTGTTATGGTCAGGGGAAACATCAAATAAAGATATAGATCAAATAACTGCCATCAGTCTCTGTTTACCTCATTCCTCCTTGGCTGACCACCTTACTGTCAGCATTAACCTGATTGATTGTTAACTCTTATCATGATCCAACTAACTGTGGGACCCTGCATTCTCAACTGCATGGCCAATTACATCAAACAGAGAATAAACTCAGTTCAACTACTGGTCCTTAGCACCAACTATCTCCCTCAAAGACTAGGAGGAATCAATAATTTGACTCATGCCCATTGAACCAGTGGGGAATGTGATGGGGCAAGACAATGAAGAGGTTCCTCCATGTTGCAATTCTTGCTGAGGCCATTCCACATTTAACTAGAATCTGATTTCGTTGATGAAAATCATATGGGAGACTACTCAATTCTATTAAAGGTCAGGATATCCTAGCTAAATTATTTTAGCTTTTGTTAAAACTAATGGTTGTGAGGAACCTCCAACTTGGAACTTCCTCCAACTAACCATTTACCTTAAATGTCTGCGCAAAACCCCTCCAGCTAACCATTTAGCTTCTGTTAAAACTGCCTCCAACTGCTTACTCTGTAAGTCCTCTCCCCAACCCCATAGCTACTAAGCAAGATTCCAGAATGAGGTTTCTGCCTTTAAAATTTCTGTGTTCAGAACACCTGGAGGCGATACCTAAGTCCCTGAACACTTCAGTGTGGTCCCAGCTGGCTGGAAGAAAAACTTTCAACTGGCTATACACTGTGTTTGAGTGATCATCTCTAGCCAACTCCTACTAATAACATGAAATATTTTGTTTGTCTCTGCTGTTAGTCTGCCTCCTTCATACTGTACTTGGAATTCAACCTCTCTTGTGACTTTATTCTTTCTGCAACAACTACCATTTAATTATTTTTAGTTTTCCATTGTTTTTGGATTACAGGCATGAGCCAGTCACAACCAGCACATAATATCAAGCTTTTAGGGGAGCCATGCCTACTGGTACAGGGTTGTGTATAAAATCAGGTACTCAGGAGGGTTAGAAAGGAGGATCACAAATTCAAGGCTTATCTGAGCAACTTAGACTCTGTTTCTGAATAAAAGCAAAAATGGGACCAAGGATAGAGTTCAGTGGTAGAGTACACATGTTGAGGCCCTGGCTTCAATCCTCAATACTGAAAACAAACATACAAAAACAAAAACAAGTGGCCATGATGAGTACCTTCATGTCATATTCCCCTTATGCATTGATTTAGGGGTGAGGATGACTGGAGGCAGCAGAAACTTCTGAAGCATCTCTACTAGGTTGGAAACTTGGTCTTCTTAAGCATTTCTTTTGTTGCAAAAAAAAATAATGGTAAAATCACCCTGAAGTCAAGGATGAATTTGTTGGCATAGTCCCTTTAATATTTAGGTGTCATTTTTATAGGCACACAATTTGCTAGATATTTCTCCCCTATTCCTCTTATCTGAGTCCTGTTGGCTTGCCATACTTTGGTAAATCTATTCTCTTCTCTTTATACAGGAAGTATGAGGAGGAGTGAGTGTCAGTTGTGATGGATAAGGAAGTGGTATAGAGTTACAATGATATGGCTGTAGATGGTGGTAGAGTACTTGCCTACTTTGCTTGAAGCAATGGCTTTGATCTCCATGCCCCCAGAGCTTCCAGAATATGGTATTTGATTTTGTGTTTCTTTTTTCATAGCTCTCTCTTTGGAGATATTTGGAACATACAAATTTCAATTCTCTTTCTGAAAACACATCATTTTCCACTGTAGAAAATTATGTTCCCTGTTGATAGACAGATCCATTTTCATTTCTTTGGAATTTTTATTAGCATTATATTACTTGTACAAAATAATATGTTTCATTTCTTCTTTCCTTCCTTCTTTCTTTCTTTCCTTCCTTTCTTCCTCCATACCTTCCTTCCTTCCTCTCTCCCTCCCATCCTTCTTTCCTTCCTTCCTTCCTGCATTTCTCCTGCTCCATTTTTTGAGAATTATTTTTATTATGAATTCCAAATTGACCGGATACTCACTGTGCAGCTGAAGCTGACCTCAAATTTGGGGCAATCTTCCCATTTTAGCTTCTTGAGTGTTAGTATCATAGATATGAGCCTATGTCAATATCTTAACAATGGGTTCCATTACAATATTTCAGATGTATATCCAGTTGGTTTTGATCATATTCACCCCATTCCCCTTTCTTCTTTGCTAATCTTCAATTGTCTCAGAATCCCACTGGTTGGCATCTCCCCCTTCTACTTTAATGTACTAGTTTTCCTTTAAGAAAATATTAAAAAATAATTCCCCCTAATCCACACAACTTTGAAAGTCTTGCCATCCATCGTGTTTCAGTGTGTTTTCTTTGGGAGGAACAGGACTGTAGTTCTGTTAATTTTAAAACTCAGTATCTGTTTATATTGCATGTAAAATAGAGCCAGTATGGACAATTTGATGCAAAATGTCAATGCTATGTGTCATTAAAGGATTCATTTTTAATATAAACCACTACCTCATTTAGCTATGGTGTTTTGAATCATTTTTGTCAATTATTTGAATTACATCAGTGAGTAGACTAACCATAGCTTCTATAGGTCTAATAAACTGAAGTGGAAGAATAAATACAAATACAAAAAAAAGTTTTTTTTAAACAATCAAAGAGGTATTCAAAGTCTAATAACAGATCTGTAGATTCCAAGTACAAAAACACAACTCTGAAGAACTGAAAACTAAATGAAATGGGCATCAAGAGTAACGCAGGGGTGATCTTGACTCACCTCAATTTGCAAATCTTACTGGTTCTATAGATACAAAATCATGATTACTTCATTCATTCATTCATTCATTTATACCTTCAATTATAATCGTTGGGAGAAAGTGAGGCTGGGGTATGCAGTAGAGATAGGCAGACAAGTAAGACCTATTGTGTATTTGGAGAGGCCTTCCTTTATTATTTTTCATTGCTTTTGTTGTTGACTTCCTTCAGAGAGTTGAGCCAGAAATTATGTTGAAATATAATGTATCAAAATAGTTTTCCTTTGATAAGAGTTTGCCCTGTGATGGTTTAATATGTACTCTCAACAGTTTTTTGTTTGTTTGTTTGTTTGTTTGTTTGTTTGTTTTTACCAATAGCAGCCTAGGCTTTCTACTAGCTAAGAATTCCTGGGCTTTACTAGTAGAGCCAACGGAATAACATTTAAGAAAATATGTCATTGTGTAATTTGGTGGTAGAGTACTTGATTGAATTATGTGAAACTCTGGGTTTGATTCCTGAGCCATGTCCCACCTAAAAACTGTTCAGTTGCTTTAATGTTTGCATTCTTCTGTACTTTGTCCCTGCTCTCCCTCTGCACTGTCATCCTTCCTTTCAACTTTTGCATCAATTTATGTGTAGCTTTCTTCTAGAATTGAGAGAATTTGACTTTGAGATATAATTGACTATTTGTAGGATAAAATTCATTTTTTTATTCCATCTAGTCTGCTCTAGAGTTCAACTTAGAAAATATCTATAAGATGTCGAATGAGAGCCAGAGGTAATAGCATTATCTTGTAATCCTAACATTGGGAAGACTAAGACAGGAAGACAATGAGGTCAAGGCCTTCCTGGGTTAAAGAGTACATTCAAGGTCAGCCTATCTAAATAACTGTAAATAAAATGGAAAATGAATAAATGGGGTTTGGTTTACATGGTACTCAAGGAAAGATATGAGTGAGATGCATACATTTGTGTCCACAAATGAATCTCTGCTTTTTACATAAGAACGATCCGGTGGAGAGAAGCGGGATACAGGGCTAGAAGATGTTCTGCTGGTGATCTTTGCCCTTTCCTCCATTTTCTCACAAGTGAATTATCAAAGATACTTTTTGAAATTTTCATTAGCCATTTTTGGTAAATTCTGCAGCTGCTTTCCTTTGGAGAAGAATTGATATTGGTACATTAGGACTAACTGAGGAATGGGAGGTGAGGGGAAGAATATGGTGGAGAAAGAAAGTGTCCACTAGTTGAGCTTGGAAAGAAACAATGAACACAACAGTTGGCCCAGTTGTGCACAGAATCAATGAGCAGCTACAATAGGGTAGAATTAGGAAGTGAAAGATAAGAGAATGAACTTGCTATGTAAACATTTGACTACAGAAGCTATTCAGGGACAATAGACTGGTCATTGTGTCCTTGTTTGCCATGAGCTATTCATATGATAGCAACAGCAAATGACTACAGGAGCTCTTGGTGAGCTCTGGGTTGGAGAGAGGAGCAGAAAGTTCTTGGAACCCAGCCAACAGAGATGAGAGGGGAGGCAAGGGTAGATTCAAAAGTCAAGATGGAATGTACTTTCAGATATTTGCCTCCTACAAAGCCCACAGCACTGCTGCACTTTAACCTTGACTCTGTCTAGAATCTTGAAATTCAAGGGAGTGTCACTCTTTGCTATAGATCAGGGATTCTCAGATATTCAAGTCCTATGTTTCTTTTTGTTTTGTTTTGTTTTGTTCTTTGAGACAGGATTTCTCCGTGTAGTTTTGGTGCCTATCCTCGATCTCACTCTGTAGACCAGGCTGGCCCTGGAACTCACATAGATCCACCTGGCTCTGCCTCCCGAGTGCTGGGATTAAACCTTTCTGCTATCACTTTCATTATGATGAAACCTCCCCTTCATTTTTCCAATGAAAGACATGCTGTCAGTACATGTATGATTTTTGATGATTTTCAAGAACATGAACATTCGCAGAAAGGCTATTGGACATAAATGTAATTGCTACAGGGCATCAGGGTGATTTGTTGATATGTAAGAGAACCAGAAACAAAAGAAACATGGGGTTTCTCTGCTTATTCTCAGTGGACTACAAAAGTTACAGATGGAAATTCAGGGAATGGAAGGAATGTGGGTGGGAGGCAGTGTTTGACATGTCTACCTGGACTCATATCTTCCTAAATAGCTGACTATGTAGGAAGAGGACCAATGCTAAGAGGAAAATGACAGCACAGTGAATGAGGCACAGGTACTGCCACTTTCCACTGAATTGATGATCTTAGAAAATAAACTGAAATCCCTGAACTCTGTTTCCCTTATGTGTGAAATGAGGAAGGTAATATTTGTCCTAGGGTTTGGCTGGAGTTGCCTTTCCCTCATTCCAAGTTATCATACTTTAAGATGAATATGTAAATGACCAAATATAGTCTTATGAGTTGTAATTTTTGAAGAAAGTTTTGATTGAAAATAAATTGAAAGTTTCCAGAGGTTGTTTGATATAGTTTAATATCGTTGCAATCTACTTTAAAACTGTAGGTATTTTAGTCTTTAGTCTCACTGATTAAATGTCTTTAATTAGCTTTATATGATTAGCAGATGACTTCATTCAAAGAGAGAAAATGTCATCGTGAATTTTCTCTACAAATATAAAAATTTCTGGGATCATACTAAGATTTGTAAGACCATTTTTGTTTACTTGAGCAGAAGTTCATAAAAGTATGTGCATATCTCCTTGGTATAAAAAGTTGGTCTTTGAGAATGCACAGAGAATTTTGAAATTTTGTGTGATGACTACCTTCTGTTCAATAACATTGTAAATACTAAGAGGTCTAGTATTGCACTTCTTGTGCAAACCTCTGATACTCAGACGCTTAGCCCTACAGGTGTTTCAGTTCTTGTGTGGGACAAAGCAGTAGAGAATGTTCAACCTTCCTCTGTAATTAGACTTGCAGATCCAAGGCAGCCTTTGATATTGAAAAGTCTCAATCCTTGGCAGCAGACATTTATAGGTCTTATGTAGGCCTAGGAAGTAGGGGAATTTCTTAGACATTAACACAAGCCAGCACTACAGCTCTTAGCCTAAGACTGAAAACACCTCTGAAACAAAGACTTGACTGCTCTCTGGAATTTTCTGTTGTCCAGGGACAGTTGTTTCTTCTGTATGACACTTTAAAACTCTCTCTTCTTCTTCAGGCTCAGGTCTATTCCACTCCTATTGCATCTCTTATACTGTCCTTCTTTCTGCCCTAGCCACTCTTGAAATGTTCAGCTATTTATTTCCTGTAGCTGTGTAGACAGCTGCCTTGCTGCATTCACATTTCAATCTGTTGATACTTCAGATGCCACTGATGCTCTGCTGCCTCTTCTGTAACTATCCCACCTCTGAAGTTTATCCCTGGGTTACTATATCATTTTATGAAAATGAGGCAAGAATATATCTCTTGGAAAGGATGGAGAAATGAATCTGTGGTTAGTAACACTTGATGCCCTAACAAATGACCCAGATTTGATTTCCAGTAACCACATAGTGGTTAACAACAATTTATACTTCAAGTTCTAGGAGATCAACACATTTTTCCGACCTCTACATATACAAGGCATGCACATTGGTACACATACATTCATGCAGGAAAAAAAAACTTACATAAAATAATAATCAAAATATATATAATCACTTAAGAGATATCTTTTGTTTGGCTAGATATTACATACCAGGAAAGGCAATAACATATGAATGTCTGCCTAGTCATTCATTAAGCACAACTGCTTTGGCTTGTAGAACATGTCACAAGCATTAAGTCTTGTATTTTAGGCCAATTACAGCATTGCCACTTACCACCAATCATTCATCAAAGATTATGTTTTGAACAAATCACAACATTGACACTTAGGACCAATCATAGTAATTGAAGTTTTTATTTTTATATCAATCACAGTCTTATTCTTAACAGAAACCAGAGTCATTTAAATTTGTGTTTTGTCCAATCACAGTCTTGGACCAATCAGAATCCATGGGTCTTATGTTCTCAACCAATCACATAGTCAGTGTGCATTCTTTGGTTGCCCGGATACAGTAAACATAAGAGCAGTTGACTTCAAGTGGGTGGTGAGGTAAGGTTAAGTCAATTGGTGCTGTGCTGTAATGGAAAAATCTTGAGTTATTTTATGTTTAATGTTGTACCTATCATCGAGACAGGGATGGTGAACTCACCAACTGTAAACTGTGGATTTGATAATTTCATATTTCAGTTATATCAGTTTTTAGTTTAGTCTGAACTCATGTAGTCAAGTACATACCTATCTTTGGTCTTTAAGCTTAGTTGTCTAACTTGATCTTTAAGAAATGCCTCTCATTTTCTCAAGTAATACTATTTATAGCACACTTCACTATCTCTGATATCCTTGTGCCTTACATTGATAAATAGGACCAGACTGGCTATATTTTTAAATACTGAAAAGTTTTATCATGAGGGTTAAATGGTACCAAAACACATGAAAGGTGACAAATGATTGATAGGTGATAAATTATTGGTCACTGATACAAAAATAATGGTAGATTATAGACAATAGATGGCAATGTATAGATAATAGAAGAAGAACTAAGGTAAAGAATAGCTGATAAATTGAAGAATGGGGGTATAGAAGAAAGAAGAGAGATTAAAGATGACTAGATATATGATAGAGGATAACTAAGGGATAGATGATAGATAGATGGAAGATAGATTCAAGATATTTTGAGGATAAATGTCAGATAAAAGGACAGTCATAG
This sequence comes from Peromyscus eremicus, assembly GCF_949786415.1. Classification (NCBI taxonomy): domain Eukaryota; kingdom Metazoa; phylum Chordata; class Mammalia; order Rodentia; family Cricetidae; genus Peromyscus; species Peromyscus eremicus. Next base: position 37,774,512 of record NC_081439.1, read on the forward strand.
TACAGCTAAAATATAGATGATGGATGATAGTTACAGGATACCTAGAAGAAAGATGATAGATGGAAAACAGACAGAGGATAGCTAGAGTATATATAATATATAGATGTCAAATGAATTGATAGAAGATGGGCATAGACATGCTAGAGGATAAATTAGAGGTAGAAGATAGACACAGGATAGGTAGAGGAGAGGTGATAGAGGAAGATTGGCATAGGATATCTTGAGGATGAATGATAAAGATAAAAGACAAGGGAAAGATAGAGGCTAGATAGATGGTAGACAGATACAGGATAGGTGGGTGAGAGATGCTACATAGATGGAAAATGATAAATGGAAATTGACACAGAATAGGTAAAGGACAGATAAAAGATAGATTGAAGGAAGTTGTTTGGTAGTTAGAGGATTAATGATTGATGGTAGACAAACAGGATAGGTAGAGGATAGATGATCCTTACATGGAAGATAGACTCGGGATACCATAAGTATAGGTGTGTGTGTGTATAACAAAATTAACTTTAGAAATTTGTATCAACAAACTAAAATCCATACCAATTTAAAACATTTTTAAACAAGTTGGTCTTTAAAAGTAGATTCAATAATCTACCCTTTCATCCTGTCCTATCTATCTCATATCTCCATTTTTTCTTTGAGATAGAGATATACAATTTGTATCCAAAAACCTAAACAAAGATGAACATCCATAATCCATTTTTGGGAATGTGGGAATAGTTTTCTAGGCTTTTTCCTGCTAATAAAGGGCACTGTACTCTTGTGGGGATATAAAGAACATTTTAGGAATATGTTCAAGTCCTGACTGGAATAGTGTGAGAGGCTGTCTTTTCTGAACCAGTTTTCTTGAAGTTGATTTTAGATGTTGGTTGATCTGGGCCATGGTGTTATTGGAGACCTTTCAGTAGAACTTGGCTGGTCAAATCATATTAACCTTCAATCAATCCAAAGGTTCTCATCTTCTGTGGAAAAAAAGCTGAACCTCTTTCCCAAAGTAATATATCCTTAGACATAAACTTTGAAGTTCAGATACCTTTAAAATATATGTATTGGCTTAACTCCACAGCTTTTATAATCAAATGTCTTTCTGCAGTTAAAAATCCAAAGACAATAAAATCCAGACTCTCTGTGCTCTTTCCATCTTCACATGGCTTATTTTTTATGTTACCTTTACTTTCTCTTTAAAGCCTTTATTTTTTAAAACTTTCAATTTCTTTGTATAACTGCATATATTCCTTTTCCTCTGTCTTTTGAAGCCTACACATATTTTTAGACACATTGTAAACCATTTCGAGTATTATTTTATCAGAATCTGATTTATTGTTAATCTACTATTTTAAACTGCAGCATTATTAGGACCAAAATAGCAGCTTTGGCTACTGGCTCCACCCACCTCAGCGTTTCAAAATGACAGGGGTAATTCACCTTAAGTTCAGGGAGCCATGTTTTCTGCCATCTTTGGGAGACAGTGGGTTCAAGCCTCCATATAGTAGCATGTAGCCCAGAGAAAATTTTTGTTTTTACTAGTAAAAGATTAATCGATCATGCAGCATTCTACATGGCATGGAGATGCCTCTGTGTACCATGGCAGGAATCTGTCATGCTGATTGGCTCAAGCCCCTGCACTGTAATCCTGCCATAGCCAGGGCACACATCATGTACCTAGGTACACCATGAGCAACATGAACTAGGAAGGTGCTCTTAGCTACATTTATAATCTCTTCTCAAGTTTGCTCAGGTTTTAGATGGAAACTCTTGCCACCACGTGTGGATGCCAATTGTAGTTGAAAGTTTTTCTGTGTTCTGCCTGGTCTGCAGCCACTCAGACCCAAATAAACACACACAGGCTTATATTATTTTTAAACTATGGCCATGGAAGGCTTCTTGCTTGCTAGGTCTTATATCTTAAATTAACCCATTTCTGTAAATCTATATTTTGCCACATGGCTCATGGCATACTGGAACTTTTGTATCTTGCTTCTCATGGTGGTAGCTGGCAGCATGTCTCCACTCTCCTTTATCTTCTATCTGTTTGGATTTCCTGCCTGCATCTAAGCAGCTTTGACATAGGACAAATGGCTTTATTTATCAACCAACCAGAGTAACATCATTCACATCATATAGAAAGATATCCACTCCAACATAAGCTGTCTTCAGTGTTTTTGATCTTAGCCATTCTGACAGGTATAAGATGGCATCTCAGAGTTGTTTTGATTTGCATTTCCCTGATGACTAAGGATGTTGAGCAATTCCTTAAATGCCTTTCAGCCATTGGAGATTCTTCTGCTGAGAATTCTCTGTTAAGCTCTGTAGACAATTTTTTAATTGGATTGTTCAGTATTTTGATGTCTAGCTTTTTGAGTTCTTTATATATTTTGGAGATCAGCCCTCTATCAGATGTGGAGAGTATGTGGAGTGAGTCGAAATTTTCTTAATGAAGAAAAAGAAAGAAAAAAAGAATCAGTGAAGTTATAGTTTGAATTCTAAGAAAATAAAGTTGATCTATCTGAGCAAAGTGCGAAAAAAAAAAGACATCCAGAGAACTTTGCCTCCTTTTCTAATGGTATAAATCTCAGAATTATAATTATATTTTTATTATAAGTAAAATTAATTTTATATATAGATCTATTTCTATGTTTTCACTTCCATTCCATTATATTTTACAAGTCTTCATTGTTTCCCACAAGCCTGATTATGAGTGCTTTAAAATAACCCTTGATAGCTAGTAAGTAAAGACCCATTTTATATTATACTCTTCTTTTTAAATTACTATGAGGATTAGGGGCTCTTTTTTTTTTCCACAGCTACACGAATGGCAAAAACATCAAATATTATTCATAAAATATTGGGGCAGTGATATGAATCATTTGGTTTCCATCTCAGCCATACAGAAACTGTATATGTTTGCAGAGACTTCTTTTTTTAAAAAAATTTGTTATATATACAGTGTTCTGTATGCATGTATTCCTGCAGGGCAGAAGAGGGCACCATATATCATTACAGATAGCTGTGAGACACAATTTGGTTGCTGGGAATTGAACTCAGGAACTCTGGAGGAGCAACCAGTGCTTTTAAACTCTAAGCCATCTTTTCATCCTGGTTGGCAAGATTTCTAAGCCTTGTACTTGGGAGCTGGAAGCAGGAAGGTCAAGAGTATAAGGTCATATAGTGAGTTTGGGGGTCAGGTAACTTACATGGCATCCTTTGTCAAAACAAACAAATAAAACAAAAAATTAAAATTTAAAAGTATCCACAGTAGTATGAAGAGCAGGAAGTGACACCCTCTAGTATTGCAGTTCTTGTATAATCCTCTGATATTGAGACCCTTAGCCTTATAGGTGTTTCAGTTCTTGTGTGGGCCAAGGAAGTAGAGAATGTTCAGCCTTCCTCTGTGGTTAGACTTGCAGCTCCAAGGCAGTCATGAATATTACAATGTCTCATTCCTTGGCAGCAGATATTTATAAGTCTTATGTAGGCCTAGGAAGTAGGGGAATTTCTTAGCCATTAACACAAGCCAGCATTAGAGCTCTTAGCCCAAGCCTGGAAACACCTCTGACCTAAAGACTTGACAGCTCTCTGGAATTTTCTGTTGTCCAGGGACATTTGTTTCTTCTGTATGACACTTTAAAAGTCTTTATCCTTCTTAAGCTCAGGTCTATTCCCTCTCCTGTTGCCTCTCTTAGTCTGCTCTTCTTTCTGCCCTAGCAACTCTTGAACTGTTCAGCTATTTTTTCTTATACCTGTGTAGGCAGCTGCCTTTCTGTGTTCATAATTCAATCTGTTGATACCTCAGCTGTCACTGCTGCTCTGCTGTCTCTTCTGTAACTATCCTTCCTCTGAGGATTTATCCCTGGGTTACTATATTATCTCATATTATGAAGAAAATATCACTTGAGGAGGAGGATAAACGTTTCTGTGGTCAGGAACACTTGTTGCCCTAGCAAACAACCCAAGATTGATTTCCAGTATGCACATACTGCCTCACTACTATTTATAACTTAAGTTTTAGGAGATCCAACACATTCTTCTGATTTCTACATATATCAGGCATGCACATGGTACACATACATACATGAAGGCAAAAAACTAACATTAAATAATAATCAAAATATTATATATACATCAAAATATTATATATATTCATACATATAAAATCTCTTAAGAGATATCTTTTATTGAGCCTGGTGTTACAACTCAGGAAAGGCAGGAACTTGTGAATGTCTCCTGAGTTACTCATTAAGCCCAACTGCGTTGCCTTTTAGAACAAGTCACAAGCATTGAGGCTTGTATTTTAGACCAATTACAACATTGCCACTTACCTCCAATCATTCATCAAAGATGAATGACACTTAGGACCAATCATAGTAATTGAATTTGGTATTTTTAGACCAATCACATTCCTGCTCTTAACAGAAACCAGAGTCATTTAAATTTGAGTTTTGTCCAATCACAGCCTTTGGCCAATCAGAGTCGATGGGTCTTATGATCTCAACCAATCACATAGGCAGTGTGCATTCTGTGGTTGCCTGGATACAGTAAACATAAGAGCAGTTGTCTTCAAGTAGGTGGTGAGATAAGGTCAAGTCAGCTGGTGCTGTGCTGTAAGTTGAAAATCTTGAGTTATTTTATGTTTAATGTTGTACCTATCATTGAGACAGGGATGGTGAACTCACCAACTGTAAACTGTGGATTTGATAATTTCATATTTCAGTTATATCAGTTTAGTTCAGTCTGAATTCATGTAGTCAAGTTCATACCTATCTGTGATCTTTAACCTTAGTTGTCTAACTTGATCTTTATAAAATGCCTCTCATTTTCTCAAGTAATACAATTTATAGCACAGTTCATTATCTCTAATACCCTTATGCCATACATTGGCATATAGGACCAGACTGGCTGTATTTTTAAATACTGACAAGTATTATCATGAGGTTTAAATGGTACTGAAACACATGAAGGATGGCAAATGATTGATAGGTGATAAATTATCAGTCACTGATACAAAAATGATGGTAGATTATAGACAATAGATGGTAATGTATAGATAATAGAAAATGAAGAACTAAGATAAAGAATAGGTGATAAATTGAAGCAAGGGGATGCAGAAGAAAGAAGAGAGATGAAATGTGGCTAGATATATGATAGAGGATGGCTAAGGGATAGATGATAGATAGTTGGTAGATTGACACAGGGTAGTTAAAGGAAAATGACAGCTGAAAAACATAGTACAGCTAGAATATAGGTGATGGATGATAGTTACAAGATAGCTAGTATAAAGGTGGTAGAATGAGAACAGACAGGGTAGCCTGAGTATATATGATATATAGATGTAAAAAAAGTATATAGAAGATGGGCATAAACATGCTAGAGGATATATTACAAGTGGAATATAGATAGAGGAGAGGTACAGGAGAGTTGGTAGAGGAAGATCGGCATAGGATAGCTTGATGATGAATGATTGATAGATGAAAGAAAGATATGCAAAAGCTAGAGGCTAGATACATGTTAGACAGACACAGAGTATTTGGGGGATAGATGATGCACAGATGGAAAATGATGAATGGAAAATAGACACAGAATAGCTAAAGGATAGATGAATGATAGATGGAAGATCAATGATAGTCAGAGGATAAATGATTGATAGTAGATAGACAGGATAGCTAGAGGATAGATAATCCATTTATAGAGATAGTATCAGGATAGGAAGAGTGTTCCATCAATGGAAGATAGACACAGAATAACTACAGGACTGATTCAAAGATAGACACAAGATAATTAGAAGGTACACAGGTAGATAGGCATAGGAGAGGTAGAGAATAGAGATAGATGGATTGAATGTAGACACAGGATAAATGTATGACAGAGTGTAGAAATTTGAGAGATAGACACAGGGTAGCTAGATTGATGACAGATGAAAGATAATAGATCTAGGAGGGATACAGTATATATAGGCAGTTCATCAATGATCTATGAAAATTAGACACAGGATAGCAAGGATATAAATGATAAATTGAATGTAAACACAGGATCAGTAGATGACAGATTAAAGATAGAAGATAATATCTGAAAGACAGATACAGTTTAGTAAGACAATAGATTATTGATGTGAAATAAGAAAAAACACAGGATGGCTTGAGTATGGTGGATAGTTAGATGATAAGTATAAATCTATGACAGATGTTATATATTACATAAAATACAGGCAATTGAAGATAAGTGATACATGGTAGACAAAAGGTAGGTGCTATATAGATAAATGAGAGGTGCATATATGATAAATACCTAGTGGATAGAAAATAGAGTATGGATTTATATAAATATATAGACAGATGATAGAGTTTAGACAGATTTGATAGAAAATAGACAAGAGGAGATATATGATAGAAATACAGTACATGATAGAAGATAGATAATAGGTTGATAGATGATAGAAGATAGATAATGATATGTAGAAAATAAATGGTAGACAATGGATGATGGAAAGATTGGTGGCAGATAGTTGAGAGATGACATATAGAAGATAGATTGTAGATGGGATAAATGGAGGATTGAAAGCTGATAGGTGATAGATTTAGCACAGGTTGATGCTATAGATTGTAGAAAGATGATTATATGGTGAAACATTGGTCTGATTTGGTTTTAGAATCCACCTGTACCTGACTGTATATTGGAGCAAAATCAGCAACAAAAAATGAAGAGATAGGTTTTCATAACTGATGTAGATGGCAAAGCCTTTTGCTCTGCCCCCTGTTTTTAAGTGGGAAGAAAGGATTGAAGGTGAAACTCTGGTAGAACACTTGCCTAGTATATGCAAGGCCCTGGGTCCAATTCCTAGCAGTACAAAAAATGGGAACAAATTAACCCATCTTTAAAGAGAAGTATTTTCACTTTTGACCACCTTGTTGCTTGCATATAACTTCAGTGATAAGTTTGAGACCATAGATTATTGCTCACTGTTTTGCGAAAAGACTGTGTTACAGTACTATGATCTCACATTAAATTATTTTTATATGAAGGCTGCTTACTCCAGGGTATAGAACAACATTAACTATAAACTTTGCCTCTTTTTTTAAATGGTATAAACCTCAGAATTATAATTCTTTTTGTTATAAATAAAAATTTATTTTATGTATAGATCTGTTTCTATGTCCTTTCACTTCTGTTCCATTGTATTTGACATGTCTTCATTGTTTTCCTCCAGCCTGAGTACTGGAGCTTTCTAATAACCCCTGATAGCTAGTAAGTAAAGACCCATTCTATTTTACCCTCTTGTTCTTAAATTATTATGTGGTTTAGGGGCTCTCTATTTTCTACAGGTACATGAATGGTATAAACTTCACAAATTATTCAGAAATATTGGGTGGTGATATGACTCTGGTGATACTTTATTTGTGCTGAAATGTGATATTTTATTTGTATGTTAATAAATAAAGTCTGCCTGGAGATCAGAGGTCAGGAAGCCATAAACAGAAGTCAGGCAGTAGTAGCCCACACCCTTAATCTGGTTACATGACAGGCAGAGTCTCTGTGTGGTCCAGGGCACAGCCAACCTTGGTGACAGGAGCCTTTAATCCCAGTACCAACCATAGAGACCTGGAGGTCTGTATAGACAGGCTGTGATGAAGTCATGTGGCTTGGCTTAGAGCCAATGAGAAGGCAGAAGAGGAAGGCAAAGAAGTTCAGTTTAGACAGGAAGAAGCTCTCTTTCTGTGTGTGGAAACTACTGCTGGTAGTAAGCTAAGGCTAGTCACAATTATTCGCTCTGGTGTCTTCAGCTATTACCTCTGTATTTGGCTCTGTGTTTCTTATTTAATAAGACTTTAAAAATTTGTCTATATGGCTCATTTGGATTCCATCTCAGGCATGTAGAAATGGTATATGGTGGCAGAGACCTCTAATCCATGTACTTGGGAGCTGGAGGCAGGAGGATCAAGAGTTCAAGGTCCTATAAGTGAGTTTGGGGGTCAGGTAGCTTACATGGCATCCTTTGTCAAAACAAACAAATAAAACAAAAAATTAAAATATAAAAGTATCCACAGTAGTATGAAGAGCAGGAAGTGACACCCTCTAGTATTGCAGTTCTTGTGCAAGCCTCTGATATTGAGACCCTTAGCCTTATAGGTGTTTCAGTTCTTGTGTGGGCCAAGGAAGTAGAGAATGTTCAGCCTTCCTCTGTGGTTAGACTTGCAGCTCCAAGGCAGTCATGGATATTACAATGTCTCATTCCTTGGCAGCAGATATTTATAAGTCTTATGTAGGCCTAGGAAGTAGGGGAATTTCTTAGCCATTAACACAAGCCAGCATTAGAGCTCTTAGCCCAAGCCTGGAAACACCTCTGACCTAAAGACTTGACAGCTCTCTGGAATTTTCTGTTATCCAGGGACATTTGTTTCTTCTGTATGACACTTTAAAAGTCTTTATCCTTCTTAAGCTCAGGTCTATTCCCTCTCCTGTTGCCTCTCTTAGTCTGCTCTTCTTTCTGCCCTAGCAACTCTTGAACTGTTCAGCTATTTTTTCTTATACCTGTGTAGGCAGCTGCCTTTCTGTGTTCATAATTCAATCTGTTGATACCTCAGCTGTCACTGCTGCTCTGCTGTCTCTTCTGTAACTATCCTTCCTCTGAGGATTTATCCCTGGGTTACTATATTATCTCATATTATGAAGAAAATATCACTTGAGGAGGAGGATAAACGTTTCTGTGGTCAGGAACACTTGTTGCCCTAGCAAACAACCCAAGATTGATTTCCAGTATGCACATACTGCCTCACTACTATTTATAACTTAAGTTTTAGGAGATCCAACACATTCTTCTGATTTCTACATATATCAGGCATGCACATGGTACACATACATACATGAAGGCAAAAAACTAACATTAAATAATAATCAAAATATTATATATACATCAAAATATTATATATATTCATACATATAAAATCTCTTAAGAGATATCTTTTATTGAGCCTGGTGTTACAACCCAGGAAAGGCAGGAACTTGTGAATGTCTCCTGAGTTACTCATTAAGCCCAACTGCGTTGCCTTTTAGAACAAGTCACAAGCATTGAGGCTTGTATTTTAGACCAATTACAACATTGCCACTTACCTCCAATCATTCATCAAAGATGAATGACACTTAGGACCAATCATAGTAATTGAATTTGGTATTTTTAGACCAATCACAGTCCTGCTCTTAACAGAAACCAGAGTCATTTAAATTTGAGTTTTGTCCAATCACAGCCTTTGGCCAATCAGAGTCGATGGGTCTTACGATCTCAACCAATCACATAGGCAGTGTGCATTCTGTGGTTGCCTGGATACAGTAAACATAAGAGCAGTTGACTTCAAGTAGGTGGTGAGATAAGGTCAAGTCAGCTGGTGCTGTGCTGTAAGTTGAAAATCTTGAGTTATTTTATGTTTAATGTTGTATCTATCATTGAGACAGGGATGGTGAACTCACCAACTGTAAACTGGATTTGATAATTTCATATTTCAGTTATATCAGTTTATAGTTTAGTCTGAATTCATGTAGTCAAGTACATACCTATCTGTGGTCTTTAACCTTAGTTGTCTAACTTGATCTTTATAAAATGCCTCTCATTTTCTCAAGTAATACAATTTATAGCACAGTTCATATCTCTAATACCCTTATGCCATACATTGGCATATAGGACCAGACTGGCTGTATTTTTAAATACTGACAAGTATTATCATGAGGTTTAAATGGTACTGAAACACATGAAGGATGGCAAATGATTGATAGGTGATAAATTATCAGTTACTGATACAAAAATGATGGTAGATTATAGACAATAGATGGTAATGTATAGATAATAGAAAATGAAGAACTAAGATAAAGAATAGGTGATGAATTGAAGCAAGGGGATGCAGAAGAAAGAAGAGAGATGAAATGTGGCTAGATATATGATAGAGGATGGCTAAGGGATAGATGATAGATAGTTGGTAGATTGACACAGGGTAGTTAAAGGAAAATGACAACTGAAAAACATAGTACAGCTAGAATATAGGTGATGGATGATAGTTACAGGATAGCTAGTGTAAAGTTGGTATAATGAGAACAGACAGGGTAGCCTGAGCATATATGATATATAGATGTAAAAAAGTATATAGAAGATGGGCATAAACATTCTAGAGGATATATTACAAGTGGAATATAGATAGAGGAGAGGTACAGGAGAGTTGGTAGAGGAAGATCGGCATAGGATAGCTTGATGATGAATGATTGATAGATGAAAGAAAGATATGCAAAAGCTAGAGGCTAGATACATGTTAGACAGACACAGAGTATTTGGGGGATAGATGATGCACAGATAGAAAATGATGAATGGAAAATAGACACAGAACAGCTAAAGGATAGATGAATGATAGATGGAAGACATATGCTAGTCAGAGGATAAATGATTGATAGTAGATAGACAGGATAGCTAGAGGAAAGATGATCCATTTATAGAGATAGTATCAGGATAGGTAGAGTGTTCCATCAACAGAAGATAGACACAGCATAACTACAGGACAGATACAAAGATAGTCACAGGATAGTTAGTGGGTATATAGGTAGAGAGACATAGTAGAGCTACAGAATAGAGATAGATAGATGAAATATAGACACAGGATATATGTATGATAGAGTGCAGAAATTTGGGAGATAGACACTTGGTAGCTAGATGACATATGATGGTTGATAGATAAAGTATAGCTAGAGAATAGATGGTAGTTAAATGGAAGTTAATAGATGGAACCAAGACTTAGAATAAGTAGAAGATGGATGATAGATGAAAGATGATAGATCTGAGAGGGATGCCGTATATATAGGCAGTTCATCCATGATAGATGGAAATTAGATACAGGATAGCTATAATAATAATAATAATAATAATAATAATAATAATAAAATGAATGTAAGCACAGGATATGTACATGATATACTATGATAAAAGATAATAAGTGAAGGATAGATACATGTTAGTAAGAGGATAGATTATTGATGTGAAGTAAGAGAAAACACAGGATAGCTTGAGTATAATGGAAAACTAGATGATAAGTATAAATCCATGACAGATGTTGTATATAGCATAAAATACAGCCAGTAGGAGATAAGTGATACATGGTAGACATAACATAGGTACTACATAGATAAATGAGAGGTACATATATGATAAATACATAGCAGATAGAAAATAGAGTATGGGTTTACATACATATATAGACAGATGATAGAGTTTAGACAGATTTGATAGCAAATAGATGATAGGAGATATATGATAGGAATACAGTACATGATAGAAGTTAGATAATAGGTTGATAGATAATAGATAATGGAAAATTATATGTAGAAAATGAATGGTAGACAATGGATGATAGAAAGATAGGTGGTAGATAGTTGAGGGAGAACATATCAAAGATAGATTGTAGATGAGAGAAGATGAGATAAATAGAGGGTAGAAAGGTGATAGGTGATAGATGTAGCACAGGTAGATGCTACAGACTGTAGAAAGATGATTACTTGACAAAATATTGGTGTGGTTTTGTTTTAGAGACCACCTGTACCTGACTGAATAATGAGGCAAACTCGGCAACAATTATTGAAGAGGTAAGTATTCATATCTGTTGTAGATGGCAAAGCCTTCTGCTCTGCCCTCTGTTTTTATTTCAAATCTAGCCAAAAAGACTTTCTGAGGAAAGCCTGGCTCTCTCTGGAGAATTTTGGTCTCTTTCTTGGGTTTTACATTCTTCCAGACTCAATTGCATTGGAACACCTAGTCTGAATTATTGTTATTAAAGTAGATGAAAACAGATGTAAAGCAAAAACCATTACACTCAAGCTAATTTGGGTTTACTTTAAGTAATTGCTAAACTACAGCTCCAGGCATGGTGTTGGACTGTGCTGAGGAGACATAGAAATAGATTGGTCTCCACTTTTAAGAGCCTCACCATCAAGGACAAAAACATCAAACTTCATTTCATTGTTTTAAATAGAAATTAGATTTATTTGTTTTATTGTTCATTTATTATTTATTTCAAAGCCTCGCTCATGTGACTTATCCCAAAATTTACCTCAAATCCTCAGTCCTCCTGCCTTCCCATCTGAGTATTGGGATTAAGGCCATTTGCTGACATATTCTGCTGTAGTAGTTATTTTGTGTAAGGAATACAGTGGATGCTTAATTAATGCAAAGGTCTATCTTTCCGTGATCTTAGTCCTCATATTGAGGTACCATATGAAAAATTTGCCTGATCCTTACCTTTCATAAAGCTCACTCTTTACTTTTCTATTGATTATGCTGTTCTTTATTTGTAGGCAGAGGCAAATACGTGAGGATCTTTGCAATTTGCAGAAAAAACTTCAGAAAATAATGGATAAGCTTGGAAATGTACCCTCTAGACAGAGATTCCAAGCACGAACTGCAAGGCGTCAGGCAACTGTTGCCTCTGCCTCTACCTGTTCACCTTATAATATAAGAGGTTTGACTTAGGCTCGTTTCTACCATGTGCCATTGCTGAATTGAGAGCATCACAACTCTCACCATGCTTCAAGTGTCTTAGGGAACAGATTATTGGTTGGAGGAGACCTTGAAGTACTTTTGGCTACACAGTTTGTTTCTCTCCATTCACATGGCTTTGTTTCGTTTTGTTTTTTGTTTGTTTGTTTTATGTTCAATGCATAAAATATTCTTGAGGTTTATGCAAGAATGGAGCTTACTAGAAGCATATATGGAAAATAGTAATGTCCATTTATGTGGACCTGTAAGATGAAAATTATGTCATCAGGCACATTTAGTTAAGGACATTAGATGGCTTTATGCCAATAAGCAGATAGTCTAACTCTCCTAATCTTATAACTCTCCTAATCTTAAGTGAAACAACTATTTTCCTGACCGCATTATTCCTCTAGGAGTTTCTCTGTTTCTATGCCCTCTCTGTAGTTAAACTTCCCTTAATATTTGTTAGGCCTCGTGTCCACTCCCTCACACTGCATTAATTCTTCAACACTCTTCAACAAGGCTATAGCTGCTACCACTCTTCATTTTACTGCACTGAAGCTACACACCCTATTCTCATTGCCTCTTTAGTGAAGACACTTGAGGTATTTCTCCCCCCAGAATATTCACCAAGGGCATGCTGTGAGACTCCTGCCCTAAAGTCAGAATCATGCAGCACAAAGTGGTATACCCTGAGTCTTTCTCTTTTTCTGGTGTATAGAGGAAGTAATTCTTATTGATGCAAAGCATGGAGATAGGAGGTTGTGTTGCTGAATTGCTTTGCTGATTCATATCAAGGAGGAGGGGTGGTAGGGCTGTGAGGAGGAGGAACAGAGGACAAGATCAAGTGTGCTGCTCGCTGAGAAGACCTGGAGATTGGGAAGCAAAACAGGGACAATTGTTGAAGCCTGAAGATTCTCTAGTGAAAGACCTTTGTCCAGAAATGAAAAGAGTAGAATTCCAATTTTTAGCTAGGGACTGGTAGTATGAGTATATGTATAGTTCTTGACTTGGGATATTATGGGTCCTGAGTTTTGATAGAACCAAAAGGAAACCAATAACTTGGGTAATTTTCAGTTACATCATTTCTTTCTTTATGAGAATTGGTACTCCACAGTTGGAGTCCTTTTTATAATATTAATTATAACTTTGGTCTGGCAAGATGGTTCAATGGTTAAATGCACAAGGCATGAAAGCCTGATGATTTGAGTTCCATCCTCAGAACCCACATAAAGATGGAAGGAGATAACCAACTCCTAAAAGTTGTCTCTGATCTCTGCATATGAGCTATGGAACTTGCCCCCAACATACATTCACAAAATAATAAAATATTTTCCTAAATTATAAGTTTGAGGAATATAACATTGACTGCTAATTATCTTAACATAACACCTCTCCTTTCTTTTCTGAAAAGGAGTTTTAAATATGAGAAAAAACTTTGGCCAAAATGAAGTTCCTGTCTTCAATACCTATGAAGAATTTCATAAGACAGTTCTTCGGGTAAGGGTGTTTTTGTTCATTGCTTACTTTACATGTGAATCACATACAATGTAAGATGCACTACAGCACTTTTCTTTTTTTTCTTTTCTTTTATTGGTTTTTCAAGACAGGGTTTCTCTGTGTAGCTTTGTATCTTTCCTGGAACTCACTCTGTAGCCCAGGCTGGCCTCGAACTCACAGAGATCCACCTGCCTCTGCCTCCCGAGTGCTGGGATTAAAGGCATGCACCACCACCGCCCGGCTACTACAGCACTTTTCAAAGGGTAGCTGAATCTTTGGCTAATGATTCACTCAGACCAGTTTCAAACCACATAAGTTAATAGAATATTTGAATATAATGGTTCAGTTCTTTAATGATTATGTTATTATTCAAATTTTCTACTTTTCATGAGTCATCTTTGGTAAATTATATTACCTAAGAATTTACCAATCCCATCACTTTCAATTTTACTGGCATAAAATTGGTGATAATATTTTCTAGTTATATTTGTTATGGCTGAAGCTTCTTTATGATACCTACTTGTTGTTCTTAAGATTGTTTGTGGGCCTAGAAAGACAGATCAGCAGTTAAGAGCACTAGCTACTCTTACAGGGGATCTGAGTTTGATTCCTAGCACCCACATGACAGCTCATAACTATCTGTAACTCCAGTTTCAGGGGATCTGACACTGTCTTCTGGCCTCTTTCGGCACCACACACACACACGTGGTACACAGACATACATGCAGGAACAAACCACTCATACATATAAAACAAAAATATTTTTAAGAAGAATTAATGAAATTGTGCTTTTCACTTTGCAAATCACTTCATCAGAGGTTTATTACCAGTATTGTTCTTTTCAAAGAATTGATTTTTTTTTTACTTTCTTTTTTAAGGCTCTATTGTATCTTTACATTTTGCTCTTCACTTCCATTCTGTCTCTTTATAAATTTGATTTTGTTTGTTTGTTTGTTTTTTGTTTTTCGAGACAGGGTTTCTCTGTGTAGCTTTGCGCCTTTCCTGGAACTCACTTGGTAGCCCAGGCTGGCCTTGAACTCATAGAGTGCTGGGATTAAAGGCGTGCGCCACCACCGCCCGGCTAAATTTGATTATTTTAGAGATTTATTTATGTCATAAAATAGAACCTTACGTTCTTCTTTTCCTGAGTGGCTTATTTCTCCCACTAAAATATTTATGCGATCCATTCATGTTGTAGCTGGTGACAGAATTCTCTCTGAAGGCTGAATAATAGTCACTTACATGTCATATGACATTTTGCAGAGCCTTTTATCTGTCAGTTGCTTGAAATATGTGTTAATACTTCTCTGTAGCTAAATCAAATAGTTGAGTTGAAGAAGTATATAAAGACAAGAAGCTTGATGTCGCATTGGTAGTGTAGTGGTGAGCATAGCTGTCTTCTAAGAAATGAGGCTTATTTAGCTGCAAGTTGAAAACTGTGTCCTCTTTTAATGGACTATTGGCTGAATCATTTGTGAGATGGTTTCACAGTGGAACTGGCTTCACGTATGAGAAGAAACAATTATAGTGTAAGACAGAAAGCCAGATCGTGGGGAGGAATCATCAGTCTTCTTCTGTAACAAACACCTGTTAGGAATCAATCACAGTCTCATAAGAACTCAATTACTAATGAAGGCAGTTTCCTCAGTGTCCTCACACTACTCTCCTCTTAAAGACTTTATCGGCTATCCCATTGTACAATGAGGACCAAGCTTCTAATACATGAATGCTTGGAGGATTGACCATATCCTGTCGCATGAATCTTCAAAGTTCTTATTAATAAAAACAAACCTGGAGCCAGGTATTGGGGTGACTGATGAAAGATCAGAGAAACAGAACCAGCCACAGCGAACCTCGCCTTGCCAATTCCTCAGCTGATTTCATTTCCTCAGACTGGAAGCCTCTGTGTCCTCATCTGAATGGATCTCAGCTGAACTGCTGCTCAAAAGCCTAAAAGCTTAACAGACTTTAGTTCCTGGTTTTCACACCTTTTATACCTTTCTGCTTCCTGGTGTCATTTCCTGGGATTAAAGGCATGTGTCACCATGCCTGACTATTTCCAGTGTGGCTTTGAACTCACAGAGATCCAACACAGCCATTTGAGGCTCTGCTTTCAACTCTTTCTTCTGTTTGTCCAGAAGTAGAAACACTACAGTCTATGGTGTCCTCTAATATTTTGAGGACTGGCCATATAGTTTTCTACAGCTTCTTCATTTTAACCTCTCAGTGACAATACACAGGGATTCACATTTCTTCACAATCTTCTCAAAGCTTGTAGTCAGAGTCTTGTCTTCAGTTCTAGTTCCTTTCCACTTGTGTTTGCTTTTGATTTTTGTCACTGGGCTTGGGTACCAGGGTCTTGAGCATCTGGCCAGTACTCTACGAACATAATCAAATGCCCAAGCTATCCAGTTGTGTTTTACCGTGCAATTTAACCTCTACTTTGATGTTTTCTTTCCCTTTATGCTGAAGATAGAACCCAGGGCCCCATACATGCAAAGGAAGTGTTTTGCCACTGAACTATAATCTCAGCTCCTGAATTGATATTTTTATGATAATTTCATTTGAAGACCCTTTGCTTATGTTCACATCTCTGATCTGTTTAAAATCTCGGGTTCACTCAATTTTTTTAAATCCTTGTTATCTATGTTCCTACATCTAGCACTCTTTTCGTGTCTTAAAACTCCATTTTTTTATTTCATTCTGCATTCTACTGTTTCTATACACTCTTCCTTTATAATAGATTGCCCTTCCCTGTGCTTGCTATTTTGTTTTTGCTACGAGATCTTTTATTTGTAACTATCTGTCTGCATGAATTCTGTGAGCCTGTTTCTTAAAATAATCATTTTATTGCAGAACAGGGCTAAGGACTGCTTTGAGTGACATATTAGATTGGAGTTGTTAAAGATCACACATGCAGTATCTGGATTGTAGGTAGCTCTATTAAAGTTAATGTGGACATCTGATTAATTCTTCCTAAGGCAGCCCATCTTTAGTTGCCCTCTTCTTAGAATTGAAACTGTGGCAGGCACACACATGTCCACATCTCCTTTGTACAATCTTTTGGCATTTCCCATGCTCTAGATGTCACCTTTTTGGAAACCTGGCTTCACATCATGGTTTCTGACTTCTTGTACTATCTGTTAACACACCTTTGCTTTAATCCCAAGCTCTAAGTCATCTGTGATGGACAGGTTTCCCAAGTCTCTAACATTCCTTCATGTCCTAGTGCCTACATTCATGTTAGTCTGTGATATGTTGTTTCCCTTACTTTACTATGAGCTTGGTCCTAGTATTGAAAGCAAGTTCATTATTTTATTAGCATACACAAATTTCATGTAATAGTCAGTTTCACTATGACATTTTCATACATTTATATAATTATTTTGATCAAATTTGCATCCCATTACCCTCTATTGTTCCTTCCCCTTCTCACTGATCGCTTTCCTCCTCCCAGCCATTCTACCCTTCTACTATCATAACTTGGTGGAAAAGGATTTCATGACACCACACCCTACCCTGAGCATTAATAGTTAACAGGAGAGCAGATCATGAGTCCTCAGCTCTTCCTAAGGGTCTCTATGCAATTAATGGTTGCTAAGGGAACAAAAGACATTTTATTCTGGCTGTAGCCACTGAAAATGTACTCAAACACCTATACGGAACCCCTCATCCATGCTCCTATAAGCAGTCCTAATGAAATTTATAGAATCAAGCATGAAAACATTTTTATACATTAAAAAATCATTTTAAATGTTATTTACAAGGAAGTATTTGTCTGCATATTAAATCCATTACACAGAAGAAAAGTGATGGCAGTAACCATCTTTATAAGTAGATAGCTAGAATAAGCACAAATGAAAGTGCCCTTAAAAATTCCTAGCATTAAAAAATTAAACATGCTTAAATTGTGACAGTCTAGACACAGAATTGAACCTTGCTAGCTTGTGCTAGAGAGTTTAGTGTTAGTTGTGTGTACATTGAAATTTGTTTGTCTAAGTGACACGTCATTTGATAAATATCTCATGCATAAGATTAAGTAGATTCTGTGTAGGAGGCAGAATAACAGATTTTTTAATTAAGTATGTGCCTACTTTATAGATATGTAAGTAATATACATTTTCAGTATTCTGTTAGAATTATTTATAAATGTATACATAAAGCTATCATTTTATTATTGTTGCACTATTTGATTATGTTATTATTCTCTTTACTAGTCATTTGAAAGCATTTCAATTGTACTGAACATAGATGGAAAAATTGTTTTTATATCGCAGAATGTGTCACCTCTTCTTGGCCATCGACCAGTAAGTTTTTCCAGCTTTTGGGGAAAAGGGTCGTTCTGGTTTGCTGTTTGTGGGGTTTTCATTTTTGCTTTGTATAATTCATTGATGTCCAACTATGCCTATTTAATTATGGCATCTATCGTAGGTCTAATTTTTCTGTATCTTAATTTCTCATTTAATTTATTTTAAAAATCTTAGATATATTTCTTTATTTTTATGTGTATAAACATTTTGCCTGAATGTATGTCTGCACCAAATCTATGCCTGGTTGCTGTGGAGGACAGAAGAGGGCATTGCTCCCTTAGAATTCTAATCTCAGACAGTTGTGAGCTGTTATGTGGGTGCCAGGAACTGAATCCAGGTCCTATCAAGAGTAACAAGTGCTTTTAATAGCCAATCTATCTCTCCTGCCTACCTCTCTTTTTGTAAAATATATGATAACTACTAAGTTGTTGTACATACTATTAATGTTTTAAGGTTCATTTTTAATTTTTAAATATTTTTTTAGCTACTACTAACTGTTTACTAATTCTCAGGGAGAGAGGTGGGGTCTCATGAAGTTCCTCCCCTTAGCTACTGTTAACTATCTGTAAACCATCAGGGAGGAATAGGGCCTTTAATTACTGTTAACTAACTGTAAATTCCCAGGGAGAGGTAGGGTTTCATGAGATCCCCCCTCCAAGACGTGATAATAGAATTGGAAGGGGTTAGCTGCAAGGAGGAAAAGGGTCAGTGAGAATGAGAAAGTATAAGAAAAGGTAATGGAACAATCTTCCTCAATAAAGTCTGTGTCATTTGGTGGTGGTGTTATTCATATATGAGTGGTTTTCACTGTATATTCCACATTACACAAAGTTGCTTTATGAACCAGAGAGCTATAGCACTTGGGCTTGAAGCATGGGAATCAATAAAGTTTAACAGATATACTAGAGTTATATTGAAAGTAGATTAGAAACTATTCTACAGCAAACTCCAATATTGTTCACTTTTTTTCCTAATTAATTAAATGAAATTCATGATTAGCTGAAATTAGTTACTTCTTCCTATTATATGAGGATTTCTTATACTGAGAGTGCTAGCAATAATATTATTCTGATTGTTTTAGGTAATTTGTCCAGAAATTTTATGTCCTTTACCATATGTGGTAAAACACTTACACACACATATGCACATGCATGCACACACATATACACACATGCACACACACATATACATATACACATATGCACACACATGCTACATAAGGTAAAGTATCTGGGTATGTGTTTTGAAGGAGAGGCCTTAAAGAATATGTACTTGATTACCTGAGACTTACGTGAATAAAAATAACAGTATAAAACTGAGAATTCAGCTTAGTACAGTGCTTGCCCACCATACACAAGGCTCTGGTTTTGAACCCAGCACCACATAAACTGAGAGATGAAGACTGGAAGGTAAGAATTTTAGTCATTTATGTCTACGCTATAAATTTGAGACCAGCTTGGGATTCAATGTCTAAAATGCATAAATAAAAATATTTTTATATAAACACTAAAAGGGAATGAAATTGTGTTATGTTTATCACATAGGGTTGAGAAAGTATACCTGAAGCACTATTTTCTTATTTTATGTGCCTTTTCACTAAATCTAATTGTTATACATTTTTCATAATCAATTAAAATCTGAGAAGTTACACAGAGTCATTCTCCTGGGTAATCCCTAAGGAAACAGACCTTTCCATACATAAAGTTCATCACGGGAAGAGTTTCTCAGGCTTTAGAAGTTTAGAAGGAGCTCATGGCATTGAAGAACATTGGTCTCTATTTCCAACCTGGGGCTCCTGCAGAGATTCTTACCCTCCCTGGGCCTTATCCGCTTTTCTGATGTATGTGTACTGTGAAAAGAAAACATGTTTCTTGCCAAGATTCTCAGCAAATAACACTGAGCAGGATAAATTCCTTTCTTCTTGTGGAATGACTGAGACAAAACTGTTAAACAGAATGTGTTGAAATAGCTATTCAAATTTCTCTTTAAAAACCTTCTCATTTATGTTGCTGTTATTTCTTGCCTCATAAACCTTAAGTACCTTGAACTTTCTGCCCTGTATAATGAGAAGACTGAGTGCCAGAGATAAAAAAAGTAAGATGAGTCTAGTCTTTGTCTCTTTATTCTCTCCCCCCTCCCTTCCTCACTCTCCTCCCGATTTCCATGTATTTGTATGCACACACTTGCACATGGGTCAATGGTGTGATTGCTAATGTCCACTGTTTTAGTTGGTGATTGATCATAACTCTTATTGCAGCCCAGGTTGGCCTTGAACTCATGATGATCATTCTACCTTGCCTCTAAAATGCTGGGGTTACAGGTATTAACCAGCACGTATCTAGCAGGGATTGTGTGTGTGTGTGTGTGTGTGTGTGTGTGTGTGTGTGTGTGTGTGTGTGTTAACAGCAATTGAAAGCAAGGCCTTGTCCATGCTAGGTGAGTATAACTCCTACTGAGTTAATCTCCAACTCTCTGATTTTTTATGATGATATCCCCATTTCTTCTACTAACGCAAGTGTAAGTGACACCACTTGTTTTATATTTCACATCATATTTGTCGTGTGTATCATTTAGAAATTCTCATTTTTTTGTAAGTTTAATAGTTAACATACAGTCTGGTTATACTTTGCTTTGCATCTAATATCCACTTATGAGTGAGTACATACCTTCTGAGTCTGGGTTACCTCTCTCAGCATGATATTTTTTAGTTCCATCCATTTGCCTGCTAATTTCATGGTGTCATTGATTTTTACTGCTGAGTAGTACTTCATTGTGCGTATGTACCACATTTTCTTTATCCACTCTTTGGTTGAGGGGCATCTAGGTTGTTTTCACGTTCTGGCTATTATGAATAATGCTGCTGTGAACATAGTTGAGCAAGTGTCCTTGTGATATGATTGAGCATTCCTTGGGGATATGCCCAAGAGTGGTATAGCTGGGTATTGAGGAAAATTGATTCCCAATTTTCTAAGAAACCACCATACTGATTTCCAAAGTAACTATACAAGTTTGCGCTCCCACCACTTGCCTTAGTGTCCTGAGTCCTGCAATTACAAGTATGAATCTACTTCTAGCTCATTAGCACATTTTGTATGCATAGACATACTTTATTCTTATTGTACTCCTGAAAATTATAATTCATGTAGTGTTCATCCTCGGTAATGTTTACTCCCTGCAGAAACATTAATTACTTCATATGTAATGTCTATAAGTAAGAATGTTCCATAGCACATTTAGTAGGATGAGTATAAGTTGGATTTGAGACAGTTGTGGTGCAATAAAAAGAACAATAATCATGAGTAAAATGGAAAATAATTCTTCATCTTGCAGGGAATAATGAAGCTGTAGTGTGTGTATATATTTAGACAGTGTCTGTGAGGTAATTGTTTAATCATTTGTTGGATGTGAAAATCAATGAAAGTCCAGATTAATCAGAGATAAATTAGTTTGGGTATTTGAATTGTATATTTATAAAAATGAAAACATTTTTATTGAAAAAATAAGTATTTCTTTATGGTACTGGGGATTGAGCTTTCCCCACCAAAATGAACAAGGCCAGATTAAAATGTAGAGAGGGCTTTGGAACAAGTGTGAGGAAGGTACAAAAGAGAAAGGATTCACATTGAAGAGTGAGAAAGTGTGGGGGTTTCCCATCACATTCAGTTTCTTGGACACTATGGACAAAGAGCTGAGATTTTTCCAGGCACATAGCACAGAGGGAAAGAACACATGCTGATAATTAACATCGGTCATCTCTGAGATGGCTAGGGAAGACTTCAACTGTCTGAGGGAAATAATGTAAAGAAAAACTGTATCCAGAATAGATTGTAGCAAGGAATAACTGCTGTAAGGTAATAAAAACTGACTGAAGCACAGTAAATACAGCCATAAATGGTCAAGGGTAGAGCTAAATTCACTGGTGATAAGGAGACAGGACAGACTAATAGTATTTGTATAGAAAGCAAAATCTGTTCTCTCTCCTTCTCTCCAGGAAGATATTGTGGGGAAGACTTTATTAAATATTCTTCTTGATGAGGAAAAAGAAGAAATATCTCAGAAGGTCATTCTTAATCTTCCTTTGGCAAAGTCAGGTATGTTTACATGGTTTTATTTTGTTTTAATTTAATTTTGAGGTTTTGAGTGACAAGCAACACTCAGCTGAATAATTTCTTGCTCTCTTAACACTTAGTAATTTTTTGAAAAAATGATTAGTCACTGTAGCTGCTGATCATATATTCATTTAAGATTATAGCTTATCATATCAAACACTTCGTTTCTAATATTTAAAAAAATTTTCTCCTGTGGGGGAGTGGGGAGGAGCTCATGCACCCTCACCCTCAGATGAGGAGCTAGTGACAGTTGATGCATACTGGGAGAGGTAAGTGGGTTTTCTTCAAGGTTTGGCCCCTGGCAGGCTGACCATGATCTAGTACAGTGTTTCTCAATCTTCCTAATTCTGTGATCCTTTAATACATTTGCTCATGTCATGGTGACCCCAACTATAAAATTATTTTCATTGCTACTTCATAACTCTAATTTTGCTACTGTTATGAATTGTATTATAAATGTCTGTATTTTCTGATGATCTTAGATGACCCCCATGAAAGGGTCATTTGTCCCCCAAAGGAGTTACAGCCCATGTGTTAAGGACCACTTCTGTAGTGAATGTTTGCATTCAGAAGTGTATGAGCAGCACAAATTGGAATTATGTGGTTTTTTGGGCCCAAAGTTTGGAAGGAATTAGTGGGGATATGGAACTGGATCTAGTAGGAGCTGGTGGGAGTGGGACATGAACATGATCAAAATATACCACATGCATATATGAAATTCTCAAAGAACTAATAAAAAATTCTTTATTGAAAAGTCATTCCCAGCCCTGTCTTTTTCTTTACCCTAAATCCTGATTACAGCAGTATTTCTCTAATTGCAGTGTAGACAAATTTCTAAACAGTCTTATTAAATAAGATACACAGAGCCAAATACAGGAGTGAAAGCCATAGAGATCAGAGAAATAGGAATAGCCACCAACTAAACTTAGCTCACCATGCCACTGTAGCTACCCGAGAACCTGCTTCTTTCTGTCTAACCTGAGCCTTTATTGCCTTATTGTTCTGACTTCTCATTTGCTCTTAGCCCAGCTACCTCACTTTCTCCTCACTGCCTGTCTGTACAGACCTCTAGGTCTCTATGGTTGGCACTGGGATTAAAGGAGTGTGTCACCACACTCGGCTGTGTCCTTGAACTCACAGAGACTCTGCCTGCCATGTGATCAGATTAAGGGCATGTACTACCACCTGACTTTTATTTATGGCTGGCTATGAACTCTGATCTCAGGCAAACTTTATTTATTAACATATGATTAAAATATCACCAAATTTCAGCACAAATAAAATGTCACCACATTGCAGTAGTGCTATATAAATATCAGTGTCTTATATTCTGGTTGGTACCCTATTCTACAGATGATAGCCCTATGAGTACCATCATTCATGGAAAGAAAATTGTGTTCTTTAAAATGTTGCCCTGTGCAGGGTGTGGTGGTGCACACCTTTAATCCCAGCACTCGGGAGGCAGAAGCATATCTCTGAGAATTCAAGGCCAGCCTGGTCTACAGAGAGAGTTTGAGGACAACCAGGTCTAGATGGAGAAAACCTCCCCCAACAAAAAAATGTTGCTTTGACTAAAGAAGACTTTCATTGACTTAAATAAACCCTCTGACTATACAACTTTATTTGTTTCTTGCTCTCTTTAGTTGGCAACCTTATTGAATTTTGCTGTTATGTAAGAAAAGGAAACGCCGGCAAGGATGCTCTGGATACATATGGTTACAGGGACATGTACAAAGGCAGGGACACATATGAGTATGTAAAATTCATCTTGTACCTGCAGGATTCTTATGATGGTAAGCAACCCAGCCCCAGTCCATGATTTTTAAATAATGTTCAAGAGTGGTGTATTCCTAATTGATAGCATACATGTTCTTGTATTATTAGTATTTACAAAATCTTTGATACCTCTACACTGACAATTTCTGGCTACACCTATTAGGCATCAAAAAATAATAGAAAAATTCATAACTTGGAGTCATAGAGAAACATGGTGGATTAGATTGATAAAGAATGGCTTTCTCCTCTTACAAAACAAAATAAAATGTAAAATTTATTCCTAAAGTTTAATGCACTGCCAAGCTTAAAGGGAACCCCATGAATACCCAAACTTACAAATGGATTTTGTAGTTTATAAATCATACCACAGATTGGATTAACTGGGGTCTAAAGTTCTAACATCCTATCAAAGACAAATATATAAAATATAAACACTAAAGTTCTGTACACTAATATAGGAAAAGAAGTTTGTCAATTGTGTAATGTGTACTATGGAGTCTAGTGTATAATTTTTGAGATTTAAGGAAGTATAAGCTGATAAATCAACGTACATAATTAAAATTAACTGCTTTGGAGCCATAAAACATCTAACGTAATCAGAGGTAAACTATATTTTATGCTTTTGGTACCCAAATGCTTGTTAAGACATTTCTCATGTTCCTTGGAAGTTAAAGTTGAAGTATCTTTTAAAAACACTTGGATAGGTGCATGTACATTTATACTTACACAAACACACACACCATATTTCTTTCAGAGACTACCACAATACATAGGGCAACAGCAAAAGATAGACATCAGCTCAAATTCACGTTTGATTTTCAGTATGAGTGTCTCATATTTTGGTGGTGACCATCTAGGGAGCTCAGAATGGCTCAGAATCTTGAAAAATGCCAAAGGGATGATAAATAGCATTGTGATGTAGCAATTGTCTGCATCCTTGCTTATCTAGTATGTATTTTAATTTAATTGCCATTGTGTCTATCAACCTTAGAGTCATTTGCCTTTTTTGGAAACTATGGTCCAAATAGCAGAATCATTCAATCATCAACTCCAACGATGTTATGGGATCAGCAGTACTATCTTGTGGGAACCATTTCAGTTCTTCGTACAAAGCCTGAATCAGTGAGTATGCTGTCTGTTTCTCACACTTTAAAGGGCAGATCATTTTCACTTTCAGCCTATGGACATCAGTGCACAAACATTCAATACTCAGTAAAGAAAGAACAACTTGTATGTTTCTGTTAGTAAGTGAATTTCCATGTAACAGCAGCTCTGTTTTTTCCTCTTAGGTAGTTGATTGTAAAGGTTTTTTACCTCTCAAAGGAAAAGCTAGTTTTTAGAATCCAAGTGATAGGTTGAAATTTCTGTAGTTTATTCTTTCAATAACATGGGACACTTTTCATGTCCCAGATGTTGTGGTAAGTGCCAGGGGAATACATAGAGGCAGACAATAAACAAAGCATTGATGAAAAATGTCATAGGGATGGGAGTTGGTAGAGTATCTCTGGTGATTTGTGTTTGGAGTACAGGACGCCAAGAATTATTTTTAAAAAGGCAATCTGTAGAGAGTGCCTTGGCCCTAGTTTGGAGAGTTTGAAGGAAAAAAATGGTTATGTGACTCAAATAAGGGGAAAATGGTAAGGGGATAGTGGAGGCAGGCAGGGAACAGAGTGTACAGAACTTCACTATCTGTACAAATACATATGAAATTTATGTTAAATACACTAGAACGCAGAGGGGTAGTATGATATGGACTGAAAACACCAGGCTGCTTTATAGGTAAATCATGAAGCATAAAGAAACAGGAATGGAGCTAACCAGATGAGGATGGTAGGTCTGGACTGATTGTGGTCATGGGGGTGTAAATTCCAGGATTTGGGATGAATGGAGGCACTATCAGCAGATACAGACAGGACTAGAAAATTGTAGACTGTGCAGTATTGGTGGCCCAGATGAGGAGCTCCGTTTGGCCTGTGGACCATGTTAATATTGTGATGGCAGAGTAGATGGTTCCTACATTCAATTTTAGAATAAACCACTTCTCTATATTGAAGATAGTAAGGAAAGTGGTATAGAGGGAAAAACTGAAGGAAGTTGGTCTGATTTGATTGCCTCACTCATTCTTCCTTTGTACTAACCCTCTAGGACCTGAATTCCATTATCTGACATGAGAATACCATCTTCTAATATGTAGGACTCAGCCTCAAGGTCTATTTGTTTTTCTGAGAAAGAGAAAACAAATCTTTCTTGGTTCACTCATATTCCACTAGTCTCCATCACGACACCAGGAAGTTTTTTGTGATTTCCTCCAGTTTTTCTTTCTGGGCCTCTAGGATATTGTTTCTATATCAGTGGATATTTTGGAATACATATCTCAAGAGAACAGAGGGATAGTGTTCCAAACAGTCCGTACAGTATGATGGTATAAAACAGTGAGAACTTGAGTCGAAGTGAAATTCATCTTCTGGATCTACTAGTGTTGGGCTAAACCATTGTATGTGTATACCTTGTTTTCATACCTGTAAACCCAGTGTCTTCCTCACACTAACATGTGGATCAGTTGTATCTTGAATATGTAATGTATGTGATAAATGTCAGGGAATTTTTAGTATACAGATACATTTAAATGACAATTAGGGGGCTGGGAGAAGGTATAGCTCTACTCTGCACAAGGCTATATAGGTTTGACTCAAATAAATGCCAAAATGATGATGACAACAATGGAAACCAATATGCTAATTTTTCTTCAGAAACATCCTGTTGAAATTCAACCCACTGTTATAATTATTGAATCGGATGATGACACTGATATACAGCACCGCAGGTAAGACATATCATGGCTGTAAGTAATTAAAATCAAAGCAATTAAAAGATCATCTAAGGATTTTAATAAATCTAAAATGACCAATTTGTTGGTATGAACCTAACTCATCATTTAATATAATTTATAGTTTTCCCACAGAATACATATAATTGCCTTTTTATTTTCAATTTATTTATTTATTTATGTATTTATTTATTTATTTTGATTTTTCGAGACAGGATTTCTTTATGTAGTTTTGGAGCCTGTCCTGGAACTTACTCTGTAGACCAGGCTGGTCTCCCACTCAAAGTAATCTGCCTGGCTCTGTCTCTGGAGTGTTAGGATAAAAGGAATGCACACCACTGCCTGGCTTACTTTTAATTTTTAAATTTTTAATTATCATAATATGTGTAGATTTTTCTTGCCTATCTGTCTGTCTATCTAACTATCTATCATCATCATCGTCATTATCATCTATCACCTATCTGTCTGTATGTGTATTTGTGTATACCACCACTTCCAGTTCCAGATCTGAGTATTTTAATGTATGTAAGTGATCATGTATCCAGTGTCTGTTGCATTATTTTCCAGATTGGTCTAATAATT
Source organism: Peromyscus eremicus (assembly GCF_949786415.1). Classification (NCBI taxonomy): domain Eukaryota; kingdom Metazoa; phylum Chordata; class Mammalia; order Rodentia; family Cricetidae; genus Peromyscus; species Peromyscus eremicus. The sequence goes on from NC_081439.1 coordinate 37,802,121, forward strand.
ATCCTAGAATAAATGATAGAAAAAAAATAAGATAAACATCTGAGTATGTGAGTCCAATTCTTGGGACCCAAAAGGATGGAAAGAGAGGCCTGATTCCTGAAACTTTTCCTCAGTCCTTCACACAAGTAACATACATGAATGAACACATACACACATAAAAAATGAATAAATATTTTTTAAACAATAGGAATATTGAAAGCAGACGTGACAGTATTTGAGATACAGAGTAAGAGAATCAATAGCTCCGAGTTATCCTGGCTATCCTAGACCTCACTATGTAGACCTGGCTGGCATAGAACTCACAGATATCTACCTGCCTCTGCCTCCCAATTGCTATGATTAAAGATGTGGGCCACTGTGTACAGCCTACAAGATAATTTGAAGGCAAAAAGTTGCTTTAAGATTTTAAGAAAACCCTAAGCTTACCCTTTAAGACAGTTTTGCCAAGCTAAGTCATTTTAAGGTGAAAGATTAACATCTGAAGTACTTGGGAGACCCAGAGGTACCAGGCTGTTTACTACCTTAAAAAATTCACAGATGAGAACAGATGGATAAAAAGTAACAATATTCTACAGGTAAGACACCAGGTTAAGAAAAAGTTGGGGAAGGCTTGAAGTTTTCAGTCTTCAATGATTGGTTTAAAATGAGGGATGGGAGGAGTCTGGGTCTAGTACAATTGTCAGTTGGGCTTGCAACTAGAAGCCCCTGAAGCTGGCCAAGAAGTCAGCCAAGACAGACTTTTAAATTCCACTCATCTGTAAAGTCACAATGGAGAATTCTACAGAGACTGAAAGTGGATTAGTGGTTGCCTCTGGCCAGGTGTTGTATGTGTATGGGGACAGAAGGGAATGATTGCTAGAACAGTATAATTTTTTTTTTCTTAGATAAGAAAATGTTCTTAAATTCTCTAGGGGTTGGAGATTTGTCTTAGAGCTTTGCCCAGGAACTGCAAAGTCCTGAGTTCAGTCACCAGCAAGCATATAAATAAATATGTAAAGACAAAAGGACTAAAACCCTCAAGGGAACTAAAATTACTCCAATAATTGTATGATTTGAATGTGCTCAAAATCATTGAATTAAAAGCTTTAATTGAATTGTATGAAATGTAAATTTGATGTAAAAAAAAGCTCTAGGGCTGGGAAAATAGTTCAGTTGATAAAGCATAGACCTGGAGTAGTTAGTAGTACATGCCTATAATATCAGACTCCAGAGGTGGGAGCAGACAGATCAATTTAAAAAAAATATATGTGTCTGGTGCTTTGCCTGCATGTATGTCTGTGCAGCACATGTATGCAGTGCCATGGAGGCCAGAGTGGGGTGTGAGATACCAGGGAAGTGGAGTTACAGACAGCTGTGAGCTGCCACATGGGTGCTGGGAAATGAACCCCAAGCCCTCTGAAAGAGCAGTCAGTATTCTTAACTGCTGAGTCATCCCTCCCACGCCCAGATTACAATTGTAAGGTATTCTTTGGTAACATACTGAGTTTAAGGCTAGTCTGGGATACACTGAGATCCTGCCTCCAAAAGAAAATCAACATGTATGTGTGTATACACACACACACACACACACACACACACACACACACACACACACACACTGAGTTTAAGGCTAGTCTGGGATACATTGAGATCCTGCCTCCAAAAGAAAATCAACATGTATGTGTGTATACACACACACAAATACATATCTCACACACACACATATGTGTGTGTGTGTTATATGTGTGTGTTTGCTGTCTTAGAATTTTCTTTAAGTATTTAGATATTATAAATAATACATGACATTGTTTATGTTTAAATTACTTCACACTGGAAATCAAACCAGTAAGAGTAATTATTAGCCAGGTGTGGTGGTGCACACCTTTAATCCCAGCACTCAGGAGGCAGAGGCAGGTGGATCTCTGTGAGTTCGAAGCCAGCCTGGGCTGCAGAGTGAGTTCCAGGAAAGGCTCCAAAGCTACACAGAGAAATCCTGTCTCAAAAAATCAAAAAAAAAAAAACCACCCAGTAATTATTAAACATTTTATGTCCAAATCATATATGGATGTGCATCCAATAACTCATTAACTGGCTTTTTTTTTCTATTTTTTTTTCCCGGTTTTTCGAGGCAGGGTTTCTCTGTGTAGTTTTGCGCCTTTCCTGGAACTCACTTGGTAGCCCAGGCTGGCCTCGAACTCACAGAGATTCGCCTGGCTCTGCCTCCCGAGTGCTGGGATTAAAGGCGTGCGCCACCACCGCCCGGCTTTTTTTCTATTTTATCTCCTCTAAATGCACTCAGAATTTCCAAGGTGTCATTTACCGCATTTACTGTTAGGTTATTTTGTTTGTTTGTTTTTGTTTTTTAAAGTCATATTTATTAACATAATTCATCCTCTTATATTTTGGAGTGATGGAATTTTTCTGTTTGTCCTCTCAAACTAAACCCTTTTTTTTGTGTCTGTGTGTTTTAGAATGTTAGGGATAACCAGGCTTTTACACATATTGGCTAAATGTTCTTCCACTGAATCATACTTCTAATCCTAAGACACAGTACATTTTAAAGTTAAGCATACAAAGTAATGGATTTGCATTATGACATTTCCATATTTATCTATCATATAAAACAGATTTTTAATATAATATCCTTATTAATTCATTGAGAATTTCACATGATATATTTAAATAATACTCACCTCCAGCTTCTCTTTCTAATTCTTCCTAGATCTATTCCCTCATATTCCACCCCTACCCCTTCCAACTTCTTGGCCTCTTTTTTTTTTTTACATATTCTACTTAGTCTGGTTTGTGCTGGCTACATACTCATGGATTTGGGGCTGTCCACTAAAACTTGTTCAGCCTACCAATGGTCATACTCTTAAGTAAAATTGATGCTTCCTTCCCCAGAAAACACCAACTGTCAACAGCTTCCCAAATTAGGGATAGAGGCTTATGAGCCCCTCCCCACTCCATTCTGGAATGTTGACTGACCTGATCTTACATAGATCTCATGCAGGCCATACCACTCCCATGAGTTTATGAATGCAGTGATCCTGTCATGGTCAAGATGACACTGTTTCATCCTTGATCTCTGGTCTTACAGTCTTCTTGACCTATCTTCTGCAATAGTCCCTAAACCTTGTGTGGCAGGGAATCATAGATTTACCATGTAGGACTAAACACTGCAGTAACACTTATTCTCTGCACTTTGACCAGTTGTGAGTTTCTATGTTAACCACTGAATACTGCACAAAGAAACTTCTTTGATGCGTTCCGAGAGCTATACTAATCCATGGGCATAAAGATATTAATTTAGAGGACAGTTTGATACTATGTTATTTAGCAAAATAATGGCAAGTTGATTCACCCTAACGGCTGGTGAGCTCCTCAGCCTTGTGTCCTTTGTCAGATTTATGGTGCTAGTCATCTGTTCTTCCTCCTGTGGTGGGTCCTTCAATCCATTCCGAAATGGGTTGTTTGTCCCCATAGCATTCATGCCACTATTGAAAACATGTGCATATCTTGCCATGCCAGTCATTATTGTTGATCACAATGTTCACAGCTGGTAAGACCACTGATGACTTTTTCCTCCATCAGCCTAAATAACCCTTCCAGTACTTTGAAAGCTAGCCAGCAGAGAGGAAGCTTCCTGGCCAGTACACAAAACACATTTTGATAATGATTTCTTTATGATTTTATATTAAGGTTTCGAAAACGACGCAAGAGGAAGGGAAATCAAAGGAATCGCAAGGCTAAATATTTGAAAACAAAACATCCTGTATCAGCTAATGAAGTATGTACATTGACAGCCGTTAAGTAAAACCATGGACCTTTATACTTGTAATTCTATTATTTAGTTAATATGTGTTGCCAACATAGAAAGACTTTCATTTTAGTAACTGTCTTGTGAGTATGGCAGTGTCCTATAATATGTTTTTTTTTTCTTTCTGTAAGAAATGGCCATGCTTAGAATAGTCCCTGTGATATCTTAAAAAAAAAAATCAAGCTAAACTCCTTTTCAGACATCATAGAAAATGTTTATTTTTTGTATTTTGTAAAGAAAGTTTGAAAGTTGGGCATCTTGACTTATGCCTGTAAGGCTAGAAATTGGGGCAATGAGGTAGGAGGATGGCTGCAAATTTCAGGCCAGATTGTGCTACATATTGAGTTCCAGTAGAACCTGGCCTAAAAAGTGAGACCTTGTAACAAATACAAGTTTATCAAGGCTTGCTTGGATAGTGTGAGAGACTCAACACCTATGCTTGTCATGTAGCTTCCAAATACAAGTACACATGTGCACAAGCACCTTCACATACACATGTGTACACACACATATACACATTATTTATAGAAACAGTTCTTTTAATTTTCATTTTTAGTACATTCTAAGCTGATGGTAGCCTGTTTTATATACCCTTACAGTGCTGAAGAACAGACTGCTCTGTTCACTCTTGCAATGCTGGGTTTCCACAGAGAGCAAAAACTCCCATTTACCATATGGTCATGAGCCGCCATGTGGTTGGTGGGAATCAATCCCAGGTCCTGTAGAAGAGCAGCCAGTGTGCTTGAGCACTGAGAAATCTCACCAGTCCCCACCAAATTGCATGTTAATTTTAGAGAATTTTCTATTTAAGGCTAATTTCTTGGTAACTAGCCTGATTCTAAGTTGAGCATCCATGAGTGGTTAAAATTAGCATTTGACTAAAACACGAGCAGCCTAAGGGGAACTGACAGCAATGGATACCTTACTACAGCCAAAATACTCTTACTGATATCATCCCATTTAATCAACCTAAAACATTAATCATCTCTTACTTGGCTTTCACTTGCTTGAAGCATACTTTCCATGTGCAGGAATTCTGGAAAACCCACCAGTGGCTACTATCCAAAAGATGTTGAAGCTTAGTACCTTACAACAATATTTTAAAGGATATATGTGGGATGTTGTGTTGGCTTTTATTTGATTGAAGTATATTTAAAATTATAAAAAAATAAGTTTGGGTTCTTGCTTGTGTTTCCATTTATTTGTGTCTTATTCTATCTGGTTAGTGAAATGTGTTATCTTCTTTTGGAAATTCAGGTTGAGATTATGGATATTCAACCGGCCACTCAACAAATTCCACTTGAATTAGTTCAGATTAGGCCACCGTCTCAATCAAGTACATGCACAATAATAAGTCTAGATACAAGCGAGAGCACGACCACAAGCGTTTCATCCATAGAATTTTCAGCAGCATCGTTTTCACCAGGTAGGTACAACCAGCTATTTGGATGTGGACTAAATAAATGGGATGACATTTGAGGTGGTTGCAAGGTTTAAAATAAAGATAGTGTCTGGTTTATAATGGTGTGAAATCACAGATGTCAAGTCCAACATTGCTCATTTTTCTGTGAATTTTTTCAGATGATGATTTCAGAGCAATAAAGTAAGAATCTTCTCATAGATTCAAGCAATCAAGGCTCTTACACATTTTATAAATCCAAGCAAGAAATGTGCAGACTTTCCTCCTTTCTGATGAATTAGTATTATTCAGTTGTTTTTTATTTTAATACTACAAATGTTGTGATAGACCTGTCCTTGGAGAAATAATGTTTTATCATTTGTGTCCATGTAGTCTAGTCTATTGCAGGAACATGCTTTTAGTGTTTTTTGTTGATGTTTTGAGACAGAGTCTTGATGTATAATTCACCCTGTCTTAGAAGTCATCACAATCCTTTTACCTCTACTCCTGAGTGCTGGGATGACAGAAACACAGGCATGTGCTTTGCTAGAAAATTTTAATAGGAGGAGAGGCAAATAGGTTAATCCTTCAAAAATACTGCTGTTCCTTTTATGTGTTTCAATAAAGTACTAATTGCACAATTGTACAGAAAAAACTGAAATACTTGAGAAAAAGACGGGTAGCCATTTACCATGTTATTGTAGAGATTTGTATTGTGGAATTTTCAGGTATTGTGGTTAATCTTTTATTTTATTCTATTTTTTTCAGTTCAAGAAGTAGTTTTAATGTTTAAATAGTTTTTAGTAATAATACTTCCATTATTTCTGTAAGTTTCACAGCTCTATTTCAAACTATCCATTGAAAACAGCACAGGGGTGTGTTTGTATGTGTGTGTGTGTGTGTGTGTGTGTGTGTGTGTGTGTGTGACTATTTCTTACATTTACATGAGCAATGATTGCTTATAACCTACATGTCTAGATTTACCTTGTAGGTTTGTTCTGAGGAATTATATTCATTACTGTTAAACCAACTGTGGACAAATCTTATCAGCTCTCACAGCTGTCCTTTCCAGTCAAAAGAGCACATCAAGATATCTAGCAACAAATGTTGAAATTGAGAAACTTCTGGGTCTATTGCTACGGCTTACTGATATTTGAGTTTCTTCGTTTGGTACGAGAAAATTGCAAATATACTGTTAAAGTTCAAAAGTTATTTGGAAGTGGTTGATAGTACAAGAGTTTAGTCTAAATTCTGAACACTGAAATTATCAAGAAACTAGAGTTTTCCAAAATGACTAAAATGGATAATCTAAAACTAATATAATGGTTGACGGGCTATTTGCTTATATCCATAGCATTGTGGTGAGTTGTGCATCCTCAAGTTGCACAGAGCAGTTGGGAGGTGCATTGTGGGTCAATCTGCCTGATTCTGATGTTTACATTTTGTATTTTTTTTCCATTTTAAAATAATTTTGGACTTAGAAGAAAATTTCAATGCAGTACTCAGAAGATAGAGGTAGAAAGACCCAGAGTTTAAGGCCATTCTTGGCTACACAGTGAGTTCAAGGCCATCCTGGAATTCATGAGATCCTGTCACAAAAAATAAAATAATTTGGGTTGAAAGAAAAGTATAGAGAAAAATGAACAAAAGAGAGAAAATTTTAACTATTTTATTCTGATCCCCCTAAAACCACACATTACATAAGCAAAACACCACTGGGTTTCCTGCCTATTCCTAATGGGAAGCCTTTTCCATCTGGCTTCTTTCATTTAGAAATGTACAGTTGAAACTTTCCATGTCACAAGAGGAAACAATGATCCACTTCATTTTATTGTACTTTATGAATATACTACAGGATTTTAGTCTATCCACCAGTGGAAGGACATCTGGGTTGCTTTCAGGATTTTGCCAATTGTGAATAACCTTACTACAAACATTTTCCCAAAAGTTTTCTGTGGAACTTTAAGTTTGCTTGGAAGGTTACTAACAACTGGGCTGGATTTAAGCCCCAGTGTAAACTGGGACATGGACAGAAATTCAGACATACTTTACTTGTCTTTTACTTTCAAATATGAATGGGTTTTAAACTACTGTTATCCAAATGATTCCTAGTACCTGGCACATCTCATTCTTAATCATAAAATTAATCCATACTGTCCTGTTGTATAAAGCTGGCATATTTTACCAGTATATTCATGCTCTCCTTTGTGCTTCCTTCCTCAGCTTCTACATTTGAACAAGGCTCTATGATAGATCCAAAGTACTTTCAAGATCCCATGGACAAAGAATTTGAAGTATCTCCAGAATTTCTTCTCAGTGACAGCGAGGAAGAACAGGCTTCTCCAGAACAAAGAGAATGCAGTAATGAGAATGTGAAGAAACCCTTGGAAGAGGCAATGCGCTCTAATCCCGAAGACCGTGTTATTCATGAAGTGCCTGGTCCTTCACATGAAGATTCCTGTGTGATACTAGAACAAATTGAAGTTAACAAAGACCCTAAAATCCAAGAACCCATCGTGGACCAAGGACAAGAACATCAAAAGATAGTTAAGACAGCCCCAAAGTGTACAAGCACAGTAGTACGGCCTGTGCACCCAAAGGCATTGGTGGAACCTAGGGTGCGCAGAGATTTGCCAGCCACTGTTGTAACTGAGGTACATCTGAAAGTCTTTCAAAATTCATTTTTCTTTTTGTTTGGACCTCTAACATCATTGAGCTTAAATTTACTGTTTGCTCAGGTGTGCTTTATAAAAAGCATGATCTCCATTTTTCAAAAACATATATAACTGTGATGTACTAGCTTTTCAGAAACAGATGAGAACCCTTGAACCTTTACAAACAGGGAGGTTGGATGTTCTCTAAGGTACACCAAACTCCTGTGGTTCTCATCCTGTTAAATATACAAGGATGTTAAATACTTCTGAGAAAATTTGAAGTAAGTGGGAAATTGAGCTGCTCTGAAAATGCAGCATTTCCAAGGGTCCTGCTTTTCATCAGTTGTGAGGCAATGCTAACCATCTCAAGAAAAGACAGCTTTCTTGACAACTCATCCCACCCTTGCCCTCAGCACATACCACAGCGAGCTAGGTTTCTCCTCTTCTGATCTTCTATCCTTGAGACTGTGGACATAACCATGGATTTTGATAATCATTTTTTTATACTAGACAGAATTCTTAAATGTACAGGATGAACAAGCTAGGAAATGAGCTTTGTATCAGTAATGTAGAATGGTATGTACCTATTACGGACTCAAAGATCAGATCTCCTTCTGCAATGACCAAAGTAATCTTCATAAAATGAAAAGCTAAAACACAGGCATTTCTGTTTAGTCCCAGTAGTGTGACAATGGCAAATTTCTGCGCCTCAATGTCTCCATTTTTGAAAAGGCCTTCTTGCCTTTCAGGGATTTCTGGAGTACCATGAAATTTCTTTGAACTATTTAGGAAATCTATGTGAATACATTTACCCTTTAAAAAATGCCTGTACCGCTCCCCCCCCCCAAAAAAAAAGAAGCCGGACGGCAGTAGTGCACCCCTTTAATCCCAGCACATTGGAGGCAGAACCAAACAGATCTCTATGAGTTTGAGACCAGCCTGGTCTACAGACTGAGTTCCAAGACAGGCACCAAAACTACACAAACTCTTTCTCAAAAAAACAAACTAACTAACATTCCTTATGCTAAAATGTTTTTGGTTTTTTCTTCTTTTTTGGATTAAGACAAAATTAAACTCTTAATGCAGTTATGATTTAAAATTCCTAAAATAATAAGTGATGGTTCTGCAATCTGGCTGTGTACAGGAGCTGAGGAGAGCCCAGCCACGTCTTAGCAGGGGCCAGTGCAACTTCTTAATGTTTGGGCTTGGGTGAAAAACACTTTTCCATGTTCACTGTGTTCTGTGCACTAAGGAAAACCATTAACTAAAGCAAGACCTTTGTAATTTTGTGTCCTTCCAATTACAGCCAAGAAGACCATGTCACTTCCGGCGTCCACTTTTGGGAGAAAGGTTTGCCCAACTCTGTGGCCCACGGGTGAGGACACAGGTCTATGATTTGAGTATAAGTAGATCCTTCCATGAGGAACCAACTTCTTACAGAGATATTGAAGAAGAGGTATGGAATGTTCATTTTACTTTTTATAACGGAAATGAAATTACACTTGCATAAAAAGTTTGATTGGCTCCTTTACTTGGCTCAGCCTACCCCATATGCTGCAATTGAGTTGCCCCAAAGAATTAAAAATATCTGTAATAAGTAGATCTGTATACAGGCTCAATGACATGCACATGCTTGTGCAGGTGTTCTGGATTCTCAAAAGTCTGTAACCCAATGGCATGTCTGTAGAGACCAACAAAGGTTTCCTAGTAAGATCTGAACATGCTTTCCTCCTCATAGGAATCTTTTAAAATGTGGGAGTTGGCCTCCCACACATATCTGTGACTAGTGTACTGCCAAAGTAGCCAGTAGTTCCTATAGCCCAGTACCAACACAGACCAGACTTCCATTATTTTCAGATTCATTTGAAGGTTGTTCATTTCTAGCAGGGGTGCTTTTTCAGACATCAAAGTATTTTTATATTTGTTTCTGATGCATCAATACCTGCAGGAAAGGGAACGAGAACAATGTGAATATGAGTTGGCTCAACGTATTGAGATGCTTCGCAATTTACCGTACGAACGACCGATGGCACAGCAACAGATGGGGCAAAGACAAGAAAATCGGGTGTATCGGCCACGAGATCAGGTACAGGAGTAGTCAGAGCCTAAGATGTTGATAAGGGGATGAATGGCATACTGTATCGTTTGACAATAACTGTTGGTTTTGTGCAGGTGGTAACCGTTACTAATAACCTGAGACGATTTCCCATTAATTCCTTTGGAAATAACTCTGCACAACCACGAAGTGAGACACAGAGGTAAAAGACAGATGGATTGGGGAAAAGGGGGGAGGCCATTTCTTTTCCCCTGTTCTTGCCTATATAGAGCCTATTTCAGTATCTGTTGATAAAATGGAGGGTCTTCCACACAGAAAGGCTAGATAAGACACCCTAAAAGCTAGAGATTTCACATATAAACCTTGAAATCATTTGGGCTTCATTGCTCAAGCCCAGACTCTCAGCACAGGGTGTTTGCAGAGAAGTCTTTAGTGACCACAGCTGAGTAACTTCAGAATTACATGTCCATTTTTCAGCTTCTCTGGAATAAAAGCATTGACCATAAAAACCATGGAAGTAGATGTTTTTTACATTCTGTGAACAGGCAACAGCATATAAAGGCTGAACATGGATCATATAGTATGAAGGCATACATACATTCTAGCCCAATTATAATGTCTCTCACTTCAAATACCAGAGAGAAAACACTCTTCTTAGCATGTACTTAAGATCCAATAAGTGCTTTTAAATGAATGCTTTCTTACTGAGGCAGAGTCTCAAAAAGCTATGGGGATTTCCATCTGCCCTTACATGTGGTGAAGTAGGTCAGTGTCATGTTTTGTAATGTTTCTCATCATCAGAGCCTACCTTAAAAAGGATTAAAATGAAGATTCAGGGTCTTTGGTAAGGCTTTGCAATCCATATCATTCCCTGAATTGCCAGAACTTTTGTTTGTGGAAGAGCTCTGGACTTGATGTTAGGAAATATGCCTTGCTGGTAGGTATTACTCAGCCACCAGATCCCTGAGGTAGTCATTTTTAGCCAGATGGAATGGCATATACAAGGCCACAGAGAGCACAGGCATGGTGAAACTATTTATGTGACACAAAAGAAACCAGGTGAGACAAGTGACTTGACTGTAATTTATCTCAGCATCTGTGTTCCTTTTACATTGGCAAGCTCTTATACTGAAAACAAATGTGCACCACTCAAGACCAGGAGAATTTCTCATGGTCCATCATTCTTTGACCTATGTCACTGATCCAAATTTCTTCTTTTGCAGAGTTTGTGATGATAATGCCGATCATACTCCTCCACTGCTGTATCGCCCATTGGTAAGGTCACGTCAAACAACACCAGTGCCACATCAACCAGTAGCAGAGACATATCAACCTCTGGCAGCAACCAATCACTCAGTAGCAGCAGTGTCAAGTCACCCATCTGCAAGTATACAACACCCATTAGCAATGTCACATGTAAGTGATCCCCAATCATCTGAAAGTCTTGACTCAAACATACCAGGACTGGGGATCTCAGAAAATTTCATGCAGCTATGGATGAAATAATAATTTTCACAATGTCATGAGCCACATTACAGAACCTCATCATTTATTAAGGGTCAACAACCCTTGGCTTTACAGACAACTTTCAGTCTTCCACAGCATAGATTACCTAATCAAAGTGAGACACAACTCATTTTTAATGCCAAACACATTGCTGAGTCCAGATTGCTTTCTGGACTTACAGATCTTATGATCCTGCAATACAGTCTAGGTCCTACCTTGGGTGTGTCTCATTATACTGAGAAAATCCCTAAAGTTCACTTTGCTGAATGTGCTTTAACGTAAAGCATCTATGAGGTGCCTTATGTTAGACAGGGCAGACATACTTGGGGGCCATCTGTTGGGGCTGGGATTGCAGTATGAAAGCTGGTCCAGATGACAATAATACAGAAGAATTAGCTCCTCATGTTAAGACCAGCTAGCCCTATGAGGAGCAGAACTATAAAATCTGACAAATTAATAACCCATACAAAAGTGTTTTCATCCTACAACACAATCTACCATAAACAAAGAGAGTAATCAAAAGGATGGTTAGACATTCTAAATGTTTAGAAATTCTAACTAGCTTAATGTATGATATTTTCAAACACATTCCTTGACCAACTCAACCATCAGTGTCATTAGAAATTGGGTCCCGATGAGGGACTGACTATATATAGAGATCAAAATGAGCAAATGATCTGATGGGGCTTTTAGCAAAGTAGACTTTAGTAGTACCCCACTTCTTGCCTTTTACCAAGACAACAACACCCTTGAATGGGGTCCTTATAGTCAGAGTTGTCACCAAGTTGATTTGATAGTACAGGCCAGTGAGGATAGGGTTTCAGATAGCTCATTTTAAGAGAAGAAAAGTAGGAACATTAAGGGCTTCACTGTGAGGCCACACTCTGAATCAGCTCTCTGCCTTCTGGTCATTCCTGCTCTGACTGCCTAGGTCTTTAGCTGTCTGCCCAGATTAGAGCCCAATACCTACTCGATTTTTTTCTTATTCTTATTTTTTCACCTCATTAGATTCCACTTACTGAGTCATAATTTATTTCAAAATATTCAAAAAAAGAGTCCTACAATAGACATCTTTGTAACATTGCCTTTGTGCTTGTTCTCCTCCTCCACTCCCTGGTGGGAGCTGACAACTCTTCTTCCACTCTGGAAATGTAGAAATGCAAGTCCAAGCCTAAAGGTGGACTTTGGCTAGGCCTGGTTGCAGAAAAGTTGAGGGGCAGACACACATGCTTCTTCAGCTTAAAAGGGAATTTTGATGTCTCAGGACTGCCGTTAAGCCAAGAAGCAGCTGGAAGAAAAAATGGTACAGGCCTCATGTCTTTCCCAGTTCTCTCTCTCTCCTACAATCACCCTGTAAGCCCCTACTGCAAAAGAATTTGTCAATTGCTCTCTAGCTTGAAATAAAAGGATCCTTCCATAGGCACAAAATGGGCCAAAGAAGTATAACACAATATTTTACTCTATCATCCTCCCCCTCTTTTTTTTTTCAGCTTGCCTCTTCTAACCCCCGAAGAGAGAATGGGCCACACTTGATTCAGCCTGGTCAAGGAAATTCTTGTCGTTTTCAGGCTGAAGTGAACATTGATCCTCATCCATGAGGGGAAGATGAGGCAGAAGACAGACCACCAGATGGTCTGTGTGGGAAAGGGACATACAAAATGGGCAGAGTCCCTTTATGGGAGAGGGAGGGTGGGTTATTTTTTTCTCTGTTCACCAATTGATTTTCTAATTATTTTTAAAGCATAATCAGTTTATTGGAAATGATGCTACAGAAGCAAACTGTCACATCCCACTTTGGGTGTGATAACAAGTATTCACTGGCCCCTGCTTGCCCCAAGCTATTTCATGTGGCAAGCTGACTTCAATGGACATATTTTCAGGGAATTTTAGCCAAAATAAAAAATGCCACATAAGTTTGCAATATCGAAAATTCATTCCACCATATCCTTTTCCCAAATTCTGGGGTCTTAATCTTGATTTATTCCCACCTCCCTTCTGTAGCCCTAGAGCCCTGTTACATTGGGTAACATATGTGAAATAGGTATCCAATTGTGAGAAATTAATATCTGCTCAAAATAAGGTACATTTTGCTTAATAAACACTATGCTTTACTGTAAGTCTTGTGTCTGTGTGGTTGACTTTGAGATCCTAGGAGTATTACTGACTTGGTGGACCCCTGCATATGTCCTGAAGAAGAACCCATGTTCTAGAGCTAAACATTTCACACAGTGCCTGTTCCTACCATATCATCCTATTTGCCAAACTTACAGATATCAGTGGCTGCTACTCTCCTGTGTGGTTATGAATATTGGCTCCCGCTCTGTCTGCAGACTTTTTGTTTGGTTGGTTTGCCTTTGTGTGTCTGTGTGTTGTCTCTATCTTACTTTTTAAGACAGAGTCTACCACTGAACTTAGAGCCCACAATTAGACTAGACGTGCTGGGCAGTGTGTTTCAGGGATCATGTCCTCAGCCCTTACAGCCTAAAAGGTGATCTTGCTCATTGGTCTAGCACCAAGAACATATCCCCTATTGTCTACACAGTGGTGGAAGTAGGAGAGTTTGGTATTGGTAAAATTATTAAGGCCATTCCTTGTAGTTAAAAGGGAGGTATATTTTGTGGGATAACTTATAAGTAAAGGGATTGGTTACAGGGCCTGGGAAAGGTGTAGCACAGTCTGGCGTTGTTCTCTGGAGAACTCTGCTTGGTCTACCTCCAGCGTCCAGGGTCCAGGAACCAAGAGAGCTGGCTCATCTGGATCTTGGGTCTTCAGGGTCCTCTCTTGACCCCACCTTGTGGGAGTGACAGTTACCGAAGCCTCAATGGGGGTTGGAACTTCCAGATCAAAGCTGGAATGGCTACCCACTACAGGTTGGGGCATAGATAGTCCTGCTAGAAATCATCTCATGTCTTTTGTAAGGCAATGAACTATAATCATAAGAAAGCAAAGGAAACAGCCAAGAGTGTCATGACATATCTTGGGCCACATGATTTATACTAGGGTGTTAGAAAAGGAATGTTTGTGTGCTCCTAAATTCATCAGAATCCATAACCTCCAATGTGATGGATTTGGAGATGAGGTCGTTCAGAGGTGATTATAGTCCTGAGTACAGGATGAGGATGGTATTGGCATGTGGGCTTTTGATAGGTACTCATCCACCCTGGTGCCAGTGTTACTTTAAAGTTTACTCAGTGGCTTTCTGGACAGCTATAGTTCTCACAATCATAGGTAAAGCTCTGCATATGGAAAGTCATTTTAGTTTTTGGTCTTCAGCTGGAGAATAGGATGTTAGAGAACAGAGCACTTTCCTCACAGAGCATAGGAATGCTGGATGAAGCTGTAAGATTGAACAAATCTTAGGGGGAGGCATGGGAATCCCAGGAGCCTGGAGGACACCTGTGTGGGTGACTGCTTGACATTACTTTTTAAGATGTCGCTGTTCTTGATGCCAAACTCCTTGAGCAGCCCTGGAATGGCTGAGCACAGTGGCCCTCACATTGTTAGGTAGCTGAGTAATGCTGACATGGCAGAGTTTTCTGGTTTGTCCTTTTCCCTCAGTCCATATGCTCAGGCCATACCAGTTGGGGGGAAGTAGAAGCACAGAAAAGTTTTCTAGAGCTTGTGAGTACAGGGTTCCACAGCTGGAGCTGGCCTAATATGGTGATCAAGGAACCCCAATGCCACACCACTGACACACACAACAGGAATGGCTGTCAGAGCCTGTAGATTGGAGCGACTGAAAAGGAAGCACCAGACCTCAGGCTTCCTGCACACTATAAAACATAGTAGTCAGTGGTCCTAGGATTCAAAGCAGACATCTGTTATCCCTTCTCAGGGGCTTCCATGCTCCTAGCAATGATATCAGTAAGGTGGGCCCAAGATGAAGCACCTTACTAGAACCCTATGAGACCTGGGATGCTAGAGTTAGTTTGAGTTTGTTTATATTCTCAGCATGAGACCAAGTTCAATTCACTTATCTGGGAAGGCTCGGAGTTGAATGTCTGTGTGGCTTGTGGAGGTGAAAGGAGGAAACACACCAGAGCTTCTAGACAGTCACTCTAACCACACACCTGCTTATTCCCATGTAGACATGAGAAGGCTTGACCTGTATGTAATGCAACATTCCATTCACAGGCTTATAGCTGCATATTCAAACATTTATAAACATTCCTATTCCCAGATGCATTTTATAATAAAGAGAGAAGAGTGTTATTCAAACTATCAGCTTCAGTCCATATCTTTCCTCAACATTTCATACCACACAACACAGTACCAGCTGATACCCAGGAGTATATATTGAGCAATTTATTAAAGTGTATCTTGACAACAAAAGGAGCATGTGAGTACTGTTCACTCTGATTAAGCTGTGCACTTATTCTACAGTAATCACCATCCTAACTGCTGTGATCTTAAGCCATCTGAAGGCTTGCACCTGAGGCCCTGGTGCACTCCAAGGGAACTCTTCACTCCCTCTACCTGATGGGATTCTAATACTATCTGATCAATGCCTGTGCTGAGAGTTTGTGCACCCTACTGAAAATCCTCATCTCAGGCTCTTTGGCATATGACTTCTGGGTAAATGAAGCAAGAGCCTGTTAGCCTAATGGAGGATTCATTGGTGTGGTCAGAAGTCACACCTTGCCCTAGCTGAACTAGGATGGTGTCTGCTACCCCAATTACACAGCACCACTGAGTGGCCCCTAGACTTTAAACCTCAAACTACATTCACCAATATTAACAGAGGGGTAATGGGAGAGGGAGAGTTGGTATTCCTGGGGTCCAGCTTCTCATTGACTGTCCATGTTCCAGTGAATGGTCCTACACCCATGCACATACTGGCTGCAATAAAGAGACTCTAGGTTTTTAAATGGGTACATGAAATTGGTGGGGATTGGTGGTAGGAAGGGAAATGTGAGGAGTTAGAGGGGAGGAAGTAGGGAAGAGTGATCAAAATATATTTTATTCATTTGCAAACATCAAATTAAAAATAACTCTCAGGTTCAGAGCTGGTGTCAGATTAAATATGCGACAGGTGATGTTAAATGTTGAACTTTTCAGCATTAATGGGTAAGCAAGGCACTGCTGAATGATCATCTCTTCTTATTCAGTGCAATTCAAGTTCTCCTTATTGGTCCTATCATTTCCTTTCCTCTGTAGTTGTATCTTTCTTTCTTCCCATCATACACTCTGCCCTCAGCTCGATGAAACAATTGGGTTTGATACAAAAATTCTGCACCTTTTTTGCCTTCACACCTTGCCAATATTCTAAACACCACGAAGTTCCTTCCCTCCTGTTTGTGCATATTCAAGCCTTGCCCACAATGCAGAACTCAGGTGTGAAGAGCAAATGTTAAACACCTGGTCAACTTGTAATAGGATTCTACCAAAGGACTGACGGGATTTGGCACAGGCTTTTCTTGAACCCGGACAAAATCTCCAGTGGAAAATGTGGTTCAATAATGAGGCTAAAAATATAGAAAAACAGTGGAGGGATAAAGGAATACAAGTCTGCCAGGATAAGCTTATTGGAGAAGGCCAATACTCTTCAGTACAAACACAATGTTTATATGATGTCCAAACCCTAATTTTATGTTGAACGGCAGCCTTGAATGCATGGGACAGAGTTGAGGAACCAGGAAAAAAAAGAGTCATTTACAAAGGTTACACAGGGCCCAAAAGAATCTTTCACAGATTTCTTACAAAGATTGACTTCAGCAGTACAGAGAATGGTCCCAAATTCAGAGGCTAGTCAGATAATAATTGAATCTTTGGCCTTTGAGAACGCAAATGCAGCATGCAAAAGAATAATCAGGCCATTAAAGGCAAGATCTACACCTTTGGAAGATTGAATTAGAGACACGGTTAATGTTGAGGCTTATGACCATGATGACATGTGGGTAGGAGAAGCAATTTCAAAAGGTTTGAGAAATGTTAGATGTTTTGGATGTGGAAAGCAAGGACATTTACTGGACCAACGAATGTAGATCAACAAGGGACAGACAGGGTAATCCTTTGCCTCAAGGTTCGGGAAACTCCCAGATGGGCCTCAGGCAGGCCCCCACAGTAAACCTAGTTCAAACCTTTCCTGCGGTTGTAGAGGAAACCCCTACTCAAAGCAACTAAATAACCAAATGCCTATTGGAATAAATCATTTTGGTCGGGATGATTAAACAGAGAGAATAGGAAATTCAGGAAAAAACATAAAGAAATTTTTTTGGCAAACTTCTATTAATGAACAAAGACCAAAACTAACAATAAAAATAAATGGTGTTTTGTTGTCTGGTCTGGTAGACACAGGTGTGGATGTTACCATAATTGCGCCAGAATTTTGGCATCCAACTTGGCCTCTTCAGGAGGTAAACGTTCAACTGTTAGGAATTGGGACATTATCTCAGGTGAAACAGAGTGCAAGATGGCTCGAATGTATAGGTCCAGAAGGACAGAGAGGAAAATTAAAACCATATGTGGCTAACATAGCTATGAACCTGTGGGGTCGAGACTTGTTACAATAATGGAATACTCAGATTAATATCCCTCCAATCTCAGAAACAAATCATAAACTAGTACATGTTTCTGGGAGAAATATTAGAAGATATTATTCTAATGAGTGCTCACTAGCCATCCATATTATACAAGAACAGGGCACAACAACTGATAATCTTTCAAAAACACCAACAGCTCTACCTTTAAAATGGTCAACAGATAAGCCTGTATGGGTTCAGCAATGGCCTTTAACAATAGAGAAACTCAAGGCTTTAGAAGAGCTGGTAGAAGAACAGTTAAATGCTCAGCATATTGAAGAATCAACCAGCCCTTGGAATTCTCCTGTATTTGTTATTAAAAAGAAATCTGGTAAATGGAAAATGGTAACAGACCTTAGAGCAATTAACAAAGTAATTCAGCCAATGGACTCTCTACAATCTGGAATTCCTTTGTCTACTCTGTTATCAAAAGGATGGCCTCTCATAGTTATTGATTTAAAAGACTGTTTCTTTTCAATACCCTTACAAGAAAAAGATAGAGAAAGATTTGCTTTCACAGTGCCTACTTATAATAATTCTCAACAGGTTAAAAGATTTCAATGGAGAGTTCTTCCACAGGCAATGTCGAATAGCCCAACTCCGTGCCAATATTTTGTACAACAGCCATTGGATGTGGTACATAAAAAATTTCCTAAATCTATAATTTATCATTATATAGATGATGTTTTATTAGCTGACTCAAATGCAGATACTTTAGAAAGGATGTTTGAAGAAGTAAAGAAAATTTTGCCTTGCTGGGGATTACAGATTGCTCCTGAAACTATACAAAGAAGAGATTCTATTAATTATTTAGGATACAAAATAGAACTACAAAAAATTAGACCCCAAAAGGTGCAAATTAGAAGAGATAGACTACAGACTCTTAATAACTTTCAAAGATTATTTGGAGACATTTCTCATCTACAAACTATGGTTGGGGTAAAAAATGATGAACTGAATAATTTGTTCAAAACCTTAGAAGGTGATAAGAACTTAAATAGTCCCAGAGTATTATCACCTGAAGCTGAGAAAGAATTGGCCTTGGTAGAAAAGAAAGTACATGAAGGGCACATAGATCGTATTGATCCAAAGCGGAGTTGCATTTTGGTTATTTTACCTTCTAGGCATTCTCCAACAGGAATATTAATGCAAAGGGAAGATATTATATTCGAACGGATATTTTTACCAAATAAACCAAATAAAAAATTAAAAACTTATTTGAAAAAAAATCTCTGACTTGATTTGGAGAGGAAAATTGAGACTTCTTCAATTAGCAGGAACAGACCCAGCAGAAATTGTCGTACCTTTAGCTAAGGAGGACATTGAAAAATTATGGAGAGTAAGTGAACCTTGGCAAAGAGCTTGCAGTAATTTTTGGGTGAAATTAACAGCAAATATCCCAAAAGCGATAGAATTGATCTTATAAAGAGAGCTGATTGGACCTTGCCTCGAATTGTGCAGAAAAAAAATCCCATATCTGGAGTTCGTACATTTTTTACAGATGCCAACAAACAAGGAAAGGCAGGTTACAAATCTGAAAATTTAAGTAAAGTGGTTCAAAGTCCTTATAATTCAGTTCAAAAATCAGAATTGTATGCTATTCTGTTGATATTAATGGATTTTTCAGAACCTCTCAATGTAGTAACTGACTCTCAGTATGCTGAAAGAGTAGTATTACATATTGAGACTGCAGAATTTATCCCGGATGCTTCAGAATTAACTTCACTATTTATTCAGTTATAAGATATAATCAGGAAAAGGAGTCATTCTTTATATATAACTCACATCTGATCCCATACATGTCTGTCAGGCCCTCTAGCACAAGGCAATGATGAGATTGATAAATTATTGATAGGAAATGTGCTGGAGGCCTCAGAATTTCATAAAAAAAAATCATATCAATAGTAAAGGTTTAAAAAAGGATTTTTCCATAACCTGGCAACAAGCCAAGGAAATAGTAAAGAAATGTCCTACTTGTTGCTTCTACAATCAAATGCCATTACCAGCAGGATGTAACCCAAAGGGTACTCAGAGGAATGCAATCTGGCAGATGGACGTGTTTCACTTTGCAGAATTTGAAAAATTGAAATATGTACACCACACCATCGGTACTTATTCAGGATTTCAATGGGCAACTGCTTTGAGTTCTGAAAAAGCTGATTCTGTAATCACTCATTTGCTAGAAGTTATGGCCATCTTGGGTATACCTGCACAAATCAAAACTGATAATGCTCCATCATATGTCTCTGTTAAAATGAAACAGTTTTTTGTTTATTACAATATAAAGTATATTACAGGTATACCACATAATCCTACAGGTCAAGCAGTTATAGAAAGATCAAACAGAACTCTAAAGGATATGCTAAATAAACAGAAAGGAGTAACAAAACCCCCCAGAAATAGACTACATAATGCTCTATTAACTTTGAATTTTCTCAATGCCAATGAGAAAGGAACAACAGCTGCAGAGAGACATTGGATATTAGAAAAAACTACAGAATTAAATCAGCCTATATACTTTAAGGATGTGCTGACCTCAGAATGGAAACCAGGATATGTGTTACATTGGGGACAAGGTTTTGCTTTTATTTCTACAGGAGAAGATAAGCTATGGGTACCATCAAAATTGGTAAAGGTTCAGTTTGAACAAGAGAGACCTCTTAATTAGAGGAGGTGATAGTTCATCAACTAGTATGAACATCCAATTTAAACTAACTTATGCCAGTAACACATGTCTTTTCATTTAATCAGATAATAACTTGTCAAAAAGGAACATCCCCAAAAAAACCTTGGGAAAAAGTTTTTGTTTTTGTCTTTTAGGAGAATGAAGTTTAAGGAATTTGAAGAACACTGGACAAATGAGACAACTGAAAAAAAGGGACAAATCATCTATCCCAGGAAACAGAGTGAAATGGTGTAAGGGTATGTTATCTAAAAAAATTTATGTCTTCCTAAATGTTTGTTTCTGCTTTTCTTTAAAGATTTAACACTATTCGTCTTCTGATAGTCCCAGTTCAATTAAAATTTAAAGCTGACTTTGGAGTGGGAGAATGGCTCTCTCCTTCTTTAAACTCAAGCATGTTGTTAAAAGGAAAATGCAAACTCCCTGTATCATACCAGAAGAAAAGAGCCACCTTCTGCTATGGGACAGGAGAAAAGTCAAATTAGTTAAGGGACTATTCTATTACTAATCTCAACTCTTTGATTCTATTATGATTCTTTAAACTTTTCTTAAAGTATCAATTTTATATCAAATTTTACAAGATTAATATATATACATATATATACATTTTAAACTTTGTTAAGATATGAATGGTCATATAGAGTACTAACTAATTCTAAAGAGAAACAAGGCTTCAATTACCTGCATATATATGTCTTTGTGTTCGAGTCTCTTATCAGTTTTCTGCAGGAATTCACGGCCAGGCCTAACATCAACTGAAGTCTCCAGGAAGAAGATGGGGCCCCACAACAACAACAATTCCACGTGGACAATAATAACACCACTAAGCTGACAAACATCATCTACAGATCAGCTTTGAACTACAAGGTGCTCAGAGCAATTTTGAGAGAGCTAGCTGAGATGATCCAGTCTCAAAGACTACTTGAATAAAGATTTGAGATAAAGCCTGAACTTTGGCATTATACACAGACTGGATAATGAAGGTTATAGTTACGTTTCCTAGAATTTGACAATTAACCTAAAATTTTTCTTTTCAGGATAAAGATACCTTTGCCCATATCCAGCAGGAAGCAATTTCAGGAATACGATGCCCACATTCCCAAAGAGGTTGTGTGGAGTGGGTGGTTTTTTTGGTCTTTTAATGGGTTTTGGATCTGGGATAATTTTCATTGATTAGGGGGGTTGGTTACAAGTTGTTGTCAAGGGTTAGGAAAAGGGCTAAGCAAAGGAGATTAGATTTAAGGTTCTTGTTTAAAAAAAAGAAAAGAAAAATGTAAATATTTTACATTTGGTTGGATTTTTTTATATTGTATACAAATTATATATATTGAAATTGATATTGTTAGAAAATGCTATATGTATATTTCTAATTGTACTTATACCGTTCATTTAACTATGTAATGCAATTTTCTGATCCTTGAATGTTGTTATTTCCAACTATTAGGAGATAAAGAAATGAAAGTTAGTAGTTAGACATTATAATAGAACTTGTAGTCATATTAGGTATGCTTTCAAGATTGAGTAGATATATTTTAGGTAGACAGGTTATCTTCAAACCCTTCAGAGATCTATAGAATATGGCATTTAAAATGTTTTAATAACTTAGAAAATTATCCTTTTTTGTTATGACTATGAGACATGTCAGCTCCTGGCAGTATCAATCTACTTCAGAGAAAATATGGGCATTAAAAAAACTGCAATTGGAGTTAACTTTCATTGTGGCAAAAGTTAGCCACTGGACAACAAAGTATCCTTGAATCAACTGACAAACAGGACAGACAGGACACAAAACAAAGGACTACTGGTTCTTGTCAACAAGTGTGGTTATGGCTTTATCCAAAGGCATCTTCTGAGGCCAGGACAATATGGCATTATCCCTGAAGTGGCCTTCACAATCTGGAAAAGGTACAGTGCCCTTTTCTTCGAAGGCAGCTGAACAGGCAGTGGGCTGATGGCTTCTGATGTGCAATGGAACAGCAGCTGAAACAGTTATTCTTGAAGAGTAATTAAGCTCACGCCTCTCAATAGTAGAATGGCATTTAATAGAGGGATGTGGAGAAGAACGGGATGCTGAAATGAAGCCACATACACACATAGCCAAGAAGAATGGACAGCTGAATTCAAAAAACATCAACAATTTCCAGAATTTAAAATCCTGAATCATGACATGACACTAGTGGAATTCAGGTGTTTCTGGTATATAGACTGCTCTCACCCAATGTGAAGTTGAACTGTTGACCTTGTGTACATCCTACTTCACAAATGAGTCTGTCAGATACACTAAGTCTATAGGCTGAAGATGATGCCCCAATATGCGGAGAAACCTCAGGTGACTGTCCAGGCAGCTGGTTGTTTCTGTCAACTCACAATTTTTTGGAAGTTGCTTGCATGTACTTCCTGTTTTAATTTTTGTTAGCTAATATTATTTCCTTCTTGGATCTCTGAGGGAGTTGAAGATTAGTTAGTTATAGTTGAAGATTAATTAGGATAGAAAGTGAATTAAATACAATAGGATAGATAATGGAATTATTTTCTCTGAATTTGTCAAATACAAATGAACTAGACATTGCTTAGGTATTTATTATTTGTATATATTGTATATAGTTATTGTACTTTTGTATATAGTTTTTCTTATGTTAGTTATAAGCTTTTTCCTTTTTTCTTTTTATTAAAATAGAAAGGGGGAAATATGATTATATTTTATTTGTATTAAAATGTTATTTGTATGTTAATAAATAAAGTTGCCCTGGGGTCAGAGCTATTAGCAAGCTATAGGAAAGCAGGGCAGTGATGGCATATGCTTGTAATCCCAGCACTTGGTAGGCAGAGCTGGGTAAGTCTCTGTGTGTTCAGGGTTACAGCCATTATTGGATACACATTCCTTTAACATTCCAATCATTGAAAACCTGGAAGTCTATACAGACAGGCCATGATGAGGCGGTCATGTGGTTGGGTTTACAACCAATGAGAAGGCAGAACAGAAATTCTATATAAGAACTTTAACACAGAAAGTAGCTCTGGTTCGGAGAGGTAGGACCACCGCAGGAGGAAGGGTAAGGTTTTAGCTCTTAGCTCTGACCTCTTGGCTTTCTTCTTTGCATTGGTTCTGTGTTTCTTATTTAATAAGAAGGTTGGTTACATCTACAGGTCTTTGATAAAATTTTAGGCAGTCTGAAAATGGAACAATTATATGAGAAGATTAATGTTGATGGGATGTACATTACACCAATTATGCATATTATTATTTTACTTATCCTTATTTTACAATTTAAAATGATAGTCAGTTTAAGTGCCAGGATAAAAGCTTTAGAAAAAAACTATTAAAATGAATTATAGAGAAATTCAGACTCAGACAGAAGAATTTAAGGGTGAAATTATTTCAGGATTGGATTATAAGGTTACAGAAAGAAAGCCTGTTTTCAAACAATCAAACTTAATTTATCTGGTAACTGTACAGCAGCTACCTGGTCAAGTGAATGTACAAAATAATTGGACTCCAATTGAAATGTTAGATTTAAGAAAGTTTAAGGAGGCAATAGTATCTTATGTCATGCATTCCCCATTTGTAAAGCAAATGTTAAACTCCTGGTCACCTTATAATAAGATTATTCCTCAGGACTGGAAAGAGCTGGCAAATGCTGTCCTGGAACCCAGGGCACAGCTGCAGTGGCATATGTAGTTCAGAGATGAGGCTAAAACCATAGAAAGTCAGTGGAGGTTTAGAGGTGTGGAAATCTCCCAGGATCAGCTTCTTGGAGAAGGCCAATATGTTGAAATACAAAGACAATGTTTACATGATGACCAAACCCTAATTCTATGTCAAATGGCAGCCATGAATGCATAGGACAGAATTGAGGAAGCAGGAAAGAAAACTGAATCACTCACAGAAGTTATACAGGGCCCAAGAGAATCCTTCACAGATTACTTACAAAGACTGACTTCAGCAGTAAATAGAATGGTCCCAAATTCAGAAGATAGCCAGATAATAACTGAATCTTGGCTTTTGAGAATGCGAATGCAGCATGCAAGACAATAATCAGGCCATTAAAGGCAAGATCTGCACCATTGGAAGATTGGATTAGAGACACGATTAATGTTGAGTCTCATGGCCATGATGATGTGTGGATAGGAGAAGCAATTTCAAGAGTTTTGAGGAATGTCAGATGTTTTGGATGTGGAAAGCAAGGTCATTTGAAAAGAGACTGTAAACTGAGCATTCCTAGAAACAATGTTTCTTCAAGGAACAATGGCAACAGAATGCCCCTTCCTTCTGGAGAATACAGAAGGTGTGGTAAGAGTAAACATTGCACCAACAAATGTAGATCAGCAAGGGACAGACAAGGTAATCCTTTGCCTCAGTAGGGAAACTCCCAGCAGGGCCTCATGCAGGCCCCACAGCAAATCCAGTTCAGATATCTCCTGCAGTCATAGAAGAAACCCCTACTCAGAGCAATTAAATAACCAAATGCCTATTGGAATAAACCAGGCTGCTCAGGGTGATGGAACTGAGACAGAGAGAATAGAAAATTAAGGAGAAACCATAAGGAAAAATTTTTGGCAAACTTCTATAAATGAACAAAGACCAAAATTAACAAGAATAACTGATGTGTTTGTTGTCTGGTCTGGTAGACAAAGATGCTGATGTGATCATAATTGCACCAGAATTTTGGCATCCAACTTGGCTTCTTCTAAGGTAAACATTCAGGTGCTAGGGATTGGAACATTATCTCAAGTGAAACAGAGTTCAAGATGGCTCGAATGTATAGGTCCAGAAGGACATAGAGGAAAATTAAAACCATATGTGGCTAACATAGCTATGAACTTATGGGATCAAGACATGTTACAACAATGGAATACTCAGATTAACATCTGCCCAACCTCAGAAACAAATCATAAACTAACATATGTTTCTGAGAGAAATACTAGAAGGTATTATTCTAATGAGTGGTCACCAGCCATCCAGATTGTATAAGGAGAGGACACAACAACTGATGATCTTCCAAAGACACCAATGATAAACAGGCAAGCCTATAAGGGTTCAGCAATGGCCTTTAACAGGAGAGAAACTTCAGGCTTTAGAAGAGCTGGTACAAGAGCAGTTAAATGCTCAGCATATTGAAGAATCAACCAGCCCTTGGAATTCTGTATTTGTTATTAAAAAGAAATCTGGTAAATGGAGAATGGTAACAGACCTTAGAGCAATTAACAAAGTAATTCAGCCAATGGGCTCTCTCCAGTCCAGAATTCCTTTGCCTACTCTGTTGCCTAAAGGATGGCCTCTCATAGTTATTGATTTAAAAGACTGTTTCTTTTCAATATCATTACAAGAAAAAGGCAGAGAAAGTTTTGCCTTCACGGTACCTACTTATAATAATTCTCAACCAGTTAAGAGATATCAATGGAGGGTCCTCCCACAGGGAATGTTAAATAGCCCAACTCTGTGCCAATATTTTGTACAACAGCCATTGGAAGGGATATATAAAAAAAATTCCTAAATCAAAAATCTATCATTATATAGATGATATTTTACTAGCTGACTCAAATGCAGATACTTTAGAAAGGATGTTTGGAGAAGTAAAGAAAATTTTGCCTTGCTGGGGATTACAGATTGCTCCTGAAAAGATACAAAGAGGAGATTCTATTAATTATTTAGGATATGAAATAGAACTACAAAAAATTAGACCCCAAAAGTTGCAAATTAAGAGAGATTGACTATAGACTCTTAATGACTTTCAAAGATTATTTGGAGACATTTCTCATCTACAAACTATGGTTGGGGTAAAAAATGATGAACTGAATAATTTGTTCAAAACCTTAGAAGGTGATAAGAACTTTAATAGTCCCAGAGAATTATCACCTGAAGCTGAGAAAGAATTGGCCTTGGTAGAAAAGAAAGTACATGAAGGACATGTAGATCGTATTGATTCAAAGCTGGATTGCATTTTGGTTATTTTACTGTACTCTAGGCATTCTCCTACAGGAATATTAATGCAGAGAGAAAATATTATATTGGAATGGATATTTTTACCAAAAAAACAGTAAAAAATTAAAAACTTATGTGGAAAAAAATCTCTGACTTGGTTTTGAAAGGAAAATTGAAACTTCCTCAATTAGCAGGAATAGACCCAGCAGAAATTGTCATACCTTTAACTAAGGAGGACATTGAAAAATTATGGAGAGTAAGTAAACCTTGGCAAAGAGCTTGCAGTAATTTTTTGGGAGAGATTAGTAGCAAACATCCCAAAAGCAATAGAAACGGTCTTATAAAGGGATCTGATTGGATTTTGCCTCGAATTGTGCAGAAAAAAGAAACCCATATCTGGAGTTCGTACATTTTATACAGATGCCAACAAACAAGGAAAGGCAGGTTACAAATCTGAAAATTTAAGTAAAGTGGTTCAAAGTCCTTATAATTCAGTTCAAAAATCAGAATTGTATGCTATTCTGTTGGTATTAATGGATTTTTCAGAACCTCTCAATGTAGTATCTGACTCTCAGTATGCTGAAAGAGTAGTATTACATATTGAGACTGCAGAATTTATCCGGGATGCTTCAGAATTAACTTCACTATTTATTCAGTTATAAGATATAATCAGGAAGCCGGGCGGTGGTGGCGCACGCCTTTAATCCCAGCACTCGGGAGGCAGAGCCAGGCGGATCTCTATGAGTTCGAGGCCAGCCTGGGCTACCAAGTGAGTTCCAGGAAAGGCGCAAAGCTACACAGAGAAACCCTGTCTCGAAAAACCAAAAAAAAAAAAAAAAAAAAAAAAGATATAATCAGGAAAAGGAGTCATTCTTTATATATAACTCACATCTGATCCCATACATGTCTGTCAGGCCCTCTAGCACAAGGCAATGATGAGATTGATAAATTATTGATAGGAAATGTGCTGGAGGCCTCAGAATTTCATAAAAAACATCATGTCAATAGTAAAGGTTTAAAAAAGGATTTTTCCATAACCTGGCAACAAGCCAAGGAAATAGTAAAGAAATGTCCTATTTGTTGCTTCTACAATCAAACGCCATTACCAGCAGGATGTAACCCAAAGGGTACTCAGAGGAATGAAATCTGATAGATGGATGTGTTTCACTTTGCAGAATTTGGAAAATTGAAATATGTACACCATACCATTGATACTTATTCAGGATTTCAATGGGCAACTACTTTCAGTTCTGAAAAAGCTGATTCTGTAATCACTCATTTGCTAGAAGTTATGGCCTTCATAGGTATACCTGCACAAATTAAAACTGACAATGCTCCATCATATGTCTCTGTTAAAATGAAACAGTTTTTTGTTTATTACAATATAAAGTATATTACAGGTATACCACATAATCCTACAGGCCAAACAGTTATAGAAAGATCAAACAGAACTCTAAAGGATATGTTAAATAATCAGAAAGTGGTAACAAAGTCCCCCAGAAATAGATTGCATAATGCTCTATTAACTTTGAATTTTCTCAATGCCAATGAGAAAGGAACAACAGCTGCAGAGAGACATTGGATAATAGAAAAACTACAGAATTAAATCAGCCTATATATGTAGAGGTAACCATCTTATTAAATAAGAAACACAGAGCCAATTGCAGAGTTAAAAGCCCAAGAGGTCAGAGCAATAGCTAAGAGCTAAAAACCCTTTCTTACCCTAATGTCACTGCTGTCTCTCCTCTCAGCAAGAGACCTACTTCCTATGTGTTTGTCCTTTTTATTGACTTTCTGTTCTGCCTTCTCATTGGTTGTAAACCAACCACATGACCTTCTCATCACTGCCTGTCTATACAGACCTCCAGGACTTCTATGGTTGGCATTGAGATTAAAGGTGTGTGTCTCCATGCTGGCTGTATCCTTGAACCCACAGAGATCACCTAGCTCTGCCTCCCAAGTGCTGGCAATAAAGGCATGCACGAACATTGGGAACAAGGTTTTGCTTTTGTTTCTACAGGAGAGGATAAGATGTGTATACCATCAAAATTAATAAAGGTTCAAATTGAACAAAAGATACCTCTTAATTAGAAGAGGTGATAGTTCATCAACCAGCGTGACCATCCAATTTAAATTAACTTATACCATGAACACATGCCTTTTCATTTAATCAGGTATAACTTGCCAAAAGGGAACCTCCTCCAAGATAGTCTTGGGGAAAGTGTTTTTTTTTTTTTTTTTTTTTTTTTTTTTTTTTTTTTTTTTTTTTTTTTTTTGCCTTTTAGGAGAATGAAGGCTAAGGAATCTGAAGAACAATAGACCAATGAGACATCTGAAAAAAAGGACAAATCATCTAAAAAAAAGTCCCAAGAAAAATAGTAAAATTGTCTATTGGTATATCATCTATAAAATTTCATAAGTCTTCCTAAATGTTTGTTTCTGCTCTTCTCTAAAGACATTTAACACTATTGATCTTCTTGTAGTCCCAGTT
The DNA here is from genome assembly GCF_949786415.1 of Peromyscus eremicus. NCBI lineage: Eukaryota > Metazoa > Chordata > Mammalia > Rodentia > Cricetidae > Peromyscus > Peromyscus eremicus. The sequence continues at coordinate 37,831,153 of NC_081439.1, forward strand.
CAATTAAAATGTAAAACTGTCTTTGGAGTTGGAGAATGGCTCTCTCCTTCTTTAAACCCAAGCATGTTGTTAAAAGGAAAATGCAAACTCCCTGTATCTTGCCAAAAGAAAGAGCCATCTTCTGATATGGGACAGGAGAAAACAAACAAACAAACAAAATTTAAGGTACTATTCTATTGCTACTAATCTAAATTCTTTGATTCTATTCTGATTTTTAAACTTTTCTTAAAGTATGAATTTTTTATCAAAATTTACAACATTTATATATATATATATATATATACACATATATTAAACTTTGTTAAGATATGAATGGTCATGTAGAGTACTAACTAATTCTAGAAAAAAAGGCTTCAATTAGCTGCCTATACATGTCTTTGTGTTCGAGTCTCTTATCAGTTTTCTGCAGGAAATCATGGCCAGGCCTAACATCAACTGAAGTCTCCAGGAAGAAGATGGGGCTCCACAACAACAACAATTCCATGTGGACAATAATAATACAACTAAGCTGACAAACATCATCTACAGATCAGCTTTGAACTACAAACTGCTCAGAGCAATTTTGAGAGGGCTAGCTGAGATGATCCAGTTTCAAATACTACTTGAACAGGGACTTGAGATAAGCCCTGAACTTTGGAATTATGTACAGACTGGACAACAAAGGATATATTTACCTTACCTAGAATTTGATAATTAAGCCAAAATTTTTCTTTTCAGAATAAAGATACCTTTGCCCATATCCAGCAGGAAGTAATTTTAAGAACATGATGCCCACATTCCCAAAGAGGTGGTGTGAGGCATGTGTTTTTTGGTCTTTTAATGGGTTTTGTGTCTGGTATAATTTTCATTGTTTAGGAGAGTTGGTTACAAGTTGTTAAGGGTTAGGAAAAGGGCTAAGCAAAGGAGATTAGATTTAAGGTTCTTGTTTAAAAAAGGATATATAAAAATGATAGAATAGAGGGTAGATTATTGAATCTACTTGGAAAAATAAAGAGAAGATATAGATATGATATAGATAAAAAGATAGATTATTGAATGTATCTACAAATTATATATATTGAGATTGATATTGTTACAAAATGCTGTATATATATTTCTAATCTTGTTCAATATATTGTACTTATATTCTTCATTCAACAATGTAATGCAATTTGCTGATCCTTGAATGTTATTATTACCAACTATTAGGATTTAAAGAAATGAAAGTTAATAGTTAGACATCACAATCGAACTGGTAGTCATATTAGGTGTGTTTTCAAGATCAAGCAGATATATTTTAGACAGACAGGTCATCTTCAAACCCTTCAGAGATCTACAGAATATGGCATTAAAAAAGGTTTAATAGCTTAGAATTTTTTTCTATTTTTATGACTATGAGACATGTCGGCTCCTGGCAGTGCCAATCTACTTCAGAGAAAATATGGGCATTGAAGAAACTGCATATGGAATTAACTTTCATTGTGGCAAAAGTTAGCCACTGGACAACAAAGTATCCCGGAATCAACTGCTGACAAACAGGACAAAATGGACAGACAGGACATGAAACAAAAAACTACCAATTCTTGCCAAGACAAATGTGGTTGTGGCTTTAGCAACAGGTATCCTCTGAGTCCAGGACAATATAGCACCATCTCTGAAGTGCCCTTTCCAATCTGGAAAAGGTACAGTGCCCCTGTCTTTGCTGGCAGCTGAACTGGCAATGGACCGATGGCTTTTGATATGCAGTGGAACAGCAGCTGAAACAGTTATTCTTGAAAGAGTAACTAAGCTGGCAGAGTCTAACCTCTCAATGGTAGACTGGCATTTAATAAAGGAGATGAAACCACCCACAAGCCAAAAAGAATGGAATGCGGAGAAAAATTGGATGCCGAGATGAAGCCACAAGCAAGCCAAGAAGAATAGACAGCTGAATTCAAAAGCATTAACCATTTCCATAATTTAAAATCCTAAATCATGACAGGACACTAGTGGAATTCAGGTGTTTCTGGTACATGGACTACTCTCACCAAATGTGAGGTCGAACTGTTGGCCTTGTGTACATCCTACTACACAAATGAGTCTGTCAGATACGCTAAGCTTATAGGCAGAAAATGATGCCCCAACATTGTGGAGAAACCTCAGATGACTGTCTAGGCAGATGGTTGTTCCTGTCAACTCACAATTTTTTTGGAAGCCACTTGCGTGCACTTCCTGTTTTTTTTAGGTAATATTACTTTTTTCTTGGGTCTCTGAGGGAGTTGAAGATTAGATAGTTATATTTAAAGATTAGATAACTATAGATTTCCTTGTTAAGAATTTCAGAAAAGAAACTCACTAAAGAGGTATAAGTGCATAAATTTGAAAGACATTATAAGGTAGTTCTGTTAGTAATATAAGTTAAGATAGAAAGTGAATCAGGTACATTTTGGACTTACCAAAATAGGATAGATAATGGAATATTATCTCTGAGCTTGTCAAATGAAAATGGACTAGACATTGTTTAGGTATTTATTGCTTGTGTATATTGTGTAGTTATGGTACTTATTGTATATAGTTTTTCTTATATTAGTTATAACTTTTTTCCTTTTTATTAGAATAGAAGGGGGAAATATGGTAATATTTTATTTGTGCTGAAATGTGATTTTATTTGTATGTTAATAAAGTTGCCTGGGGATCAGAGCCAAGAGCAAGCTGTTAAGCAGAAGTCTGGTAGTGGAAGTACAAGCTGTTAATCCAATTAGATGTCAGGCAGAATCTCTGTGTGTTCAAGGACCCAGCCAAGTGGTGACCTGAACCTTTAATCTCAGTATGAACCATAAAAACCTGGAGGTCTGTATAGACAGGCAGTGATGAGGAAGTCATGTGGGTGGGTTTAGAACCAATGAGAAGGCAGAACAGAAAGACAATAAAAAGACAGGACACCTCACTCAGGATGATTTTTTCTAGATCCATCCATTTGCCTGAAAACCTCATGATGTCATTGTTTTTCTCTGATGAGTAGTATTCCATTGTGTATATGTACCACATTTTGTTTATCCATTCTTCAGTTGAAGGGCATCTAGGTTGTTTCCATGTTCTGGCTATTACAAACAATGCTGATATGAACATAGCTGAACAAGTGCTCTTGTGGTATGATTGAGCATTCCTTGGGTATATGCCCAAGACTGGTATAGCTGGATCTTGGGGGAGATGGATTCCCAGTTTTCTAAGAAAGCACCATATTGATTTCCAAAGTGGTTGTACAAGCTTGCATTCTCACCAGCAGTGAAGGAGAGTTCCCCTAGCTCCACATCCTCTCCAGCATAAGCTGTCTTCAGTGTTTTTGATCTTAGCCATTCTGACAAGCATAAGGTGGTATCTCAGAGTTGTTTTGATTTGCATTTCCCTGATGATTAGGGATATTGAGCAATTCCTTAAATCATCCTGAGTGAGGTAACCCAGACTCAGAAAGACAAACATTTTATGTACTCACTCATAGGAGGATACTAGATGTGGAACAAGGATGACTGGACTGCTACTCACATCACCAGGGAGGCTACCTGGAAAACAGGACCCCAAGAAAGACATGGGGATCATTCAATGACAGAGAAATGGAAGAGATCTACATGAACAGCCTGGACATGAGTGGGGGTAATGAAGGGCAAGGGTGGAGGGAAAGAGAGCTTTGGGGGGCGGGAGATCCCAGCTGGATCAACAACGGAGGGGCAGAGCAGGGAATGGGAGACCATGGTGGGTGAGGACCACATGAGAATAGGAGGAAGCAGAGTGCTGGAGAGAGAGGCCCGCAGTAGTCCACAGAGATGCCCCCACAACGGACTGCTGGCAATGGTGGAGGGACAGCCCGAACTGAACTACTCTGGTGATGGCATGGCCAGGCATCCTAATTGCCGTGCTAGAAACCCCAACCAACTACTGAGGGATCTGGATGCAGAGATCCATGGCTAGGCCCCGGGTGGATCTCTGGGAGTCCAATTGGCGAGAATGAGGAGGGTTTATATGAGCGAGAGTTGTTGAGACCAAGGTTGGATAAAGCACAGGGACAGGTGGCCAAGCAAATGGAAACACATGAACTAGGGACCAATGGCTGAGGGGCCACCAGCTGGATCAGGCCCTCTGAATGGGTGGGATGGTTGATTGGCTTGATCTGTTTGGGAGGCATCCAGGCAGTGGGACCGGGTCCTGTGCTCATTGCATGGGTTGGCTGTTTGTACCCTGGGGCTTATGCAGGGTTGATTGGCTCGACCTGAGAGGAGGGGACTGGACCTGCCTGGACTGAGTCTACCAGGTTGATCTCAGTCCTCAGGGGAGGCTTTGCCCTGGAGGAGGTGGGAGTGGGGGGTGGGCAGGGGGGAGGGTGAGGGGGGTCGGAGGGGGGAGAGCAAGGGAATCCATGGCTGATATGTAGAACTGAATTGTATTGCAAAATTAAAAAAAAAGACAGGACACAGGAAGAAGGTCTCTCTCTCTCACAGGAAGGATGGCAGTGAGTGGTAAGATAAGGTGGTCTTAGCACTTGGCTACTGCTCGATATCTGGGCTTTTAACTCTTTATTTTGCTGTGTGTTTCTTGTTTAATAAGGCCATTTAGAATTACATCTACACATACACTTTATTATTCTGTTTCAATCCTTTCTCTACATGCTTTTATTCTGCTCTCATGCCTAGTGTCTTCGTTGCCTGATTTCTCTCTACATTTATCTGCTGTCTTTTCTAAGTTCTATCTTAATTCCTTCATCGTAGTTCTGCCCCATCTAGATTCTCTTCCATTTAGTTCTTTCCCATCTCAGCTCCTCTCCCATCTTCTCTCTCATCTTGTTCTTCCTCATTTTGTTCTTCCCTGTCTGACTCTTCCTCATCTTCCATCTTGTTCCTCTAGTACTCTTTAGCCCTTCTATAGTAGTGATAGTAGCTGAATTCTATTATATTTTCCTGCAGCTTTTAGCCACTGACCACCTTACTGTCAGCATTAACCTGAATATTAACTCTTATCATGATCCAACTAACTGTGGGACCCTGCATTCTCAACTGCATGGCCAATTACATCAAACAGAGAATAAACTCAGTTCAGCTGCTAGTTCTTAGGACCAACTATCTCTCTCATAGACTAGGATAAATCAACAATTTGACTCATGCCCATTGAACCAGTGGGGAATGTGATGGGGCAAGTCAACGAACAGGTTCCTCCATGTTGCAATTCTTGCTGAGGCCATTCCATGTTTAATTAGAATCTGATTTCATTGATAAAAAATCATATAGGAGCCTTGCCCTTCATTTCCCCCACTCATGTCCAGGCTGTTCATGTAGATCTCATCCATTTCTCCATCATTGGGCAATTCTCGTGTCTTTCTTGGGGTTCTGTTTTCCAGGTAGCCTCCCTGGTGATGTGAGTAGCAGTCCAGTCATCCTTGTTCCACATCTAGTATCCTCCTATGAGTGAGTACACACCATGTTTGTCTTTCCGAGTCTGGGTTACCTCACTCAGGATGATTTTTTTCTAGATTCATCTATTTGCCTGAAAACCTCATGATGTCATTGTTTTTCTCTGCTGAGTAGTATTCCATTGTGTATATGTACCACATTTTATTTATCCATTCTTCAGTTGAATGGCATCTAGGTTGTTTCCAGGTTCTGACTATGACAAACAATGCCGATATGAACATAGCTGAGCAAGTGCTCTTGTGGTATGATTGAGCATTCCTTGGGTATATGCCCAAGAGTGGTATAGCTGGATCTTGGGGGAGATGGATTCCCAATTTTCTAAGAAAGCACCATATTGATTTCCAAAGTAGTTGTATAAGCTTACATGCCCACCAGCAGTGGAGGAGAGTTCCCCTAGCTCCACATCCTCTCCAGCATAAGCTGTCTTCAGTGTTTTTGATCTTAGCCATTCTGACAGGCATAAGGTGGAATCTCAGAGTTGTTTAGATTTGCATTTTCCTGATAATTAGGGATGTTGAGCAATTCCTTAAATGTCTTTCAGCCATCTGAGTTTCCTCTGTTGAGAATTCTCTGTTTAGTTCTATAGCCCATTTCTTAATTGGACTGTTGGGCATTTTGATGTTTAACTTCTTGAGTTCCTTATATATTCTGGATATCAGTCCTCTGGATATCAGTCAGATGTGGGGTTGATGATGACCTTTCACCATTCTGTAGGCTGTCGCTTTGCCTTTTGACCATATCCTTTGCTCTACAAAAGCTTCTCAGTTTCAAGAGGTCCCATTGATTGATTGTTTCTCTCAGGGTCTGTGCTACTGGTGTTATATTTAGGAAGTGATTTCCTATGCCAATGCATTCAAGACTACTTCCTACTTTCTCTTCTATCAAGTTCAGAGTAGCTGGATTTATGTTGAGGTCCTTGATCCACTTGGACTTGTTTGAAACCTGGGGCTTATGCAAGGTCGCTTAGCTCTGCCTGGGAGGAGGGGACTGGACCTGCCTGGACTGAGTCTACCAGTCCTTGGGGGAGGCTTTGCCATGGAGGAGGTGGGAATGGGCGGCGTGCTGGGGAGAAGAGGAGGGGGTGGGAGGGGGTAGAACAAGGGTATCTGAGGGTGATATGTAGAACTGAGTTGTATTGTAAAATCAAATCAAATAAAATAATAAATAAATAAATAAATAAATAAATAAATAAATAAATAAATAAATAAAATATAGGAGACTACTCAATTCTATTAAAGGTCAGGATATCCTAGCTAAATTATTTTAGCTTTTGTTAAAACTGATGGTTATGTGGAACCTCCAACTTGGAACTTCATCCAACTAACCATTTATCTTAACTGTCTGCTCAAAATCCCTCCAGCTAACCACTTAGCTTCTGTTAAAACTGCTTCCAACTGCTTACTCTGCAAGCCCTCTCCCCAACCCCATAGCTACTAAGCAAGATTCCAGGATGAGGTTTCTGCCTTTAAAATTTCTGTGTTCAGAATACCTAGAGGCGATACCTAGGTCCCTGAACACTTCAGTGTGGTCCCAGCTGGTTGGAAGAAAGACTTTCAACTGGCTATACACTGTGTTTGAGTGATCATCTCTAGCCAACTCCTAGTAATAACACGAAATATTTTGTCTCTGCTGTTAGTCTGCCTCCTTCATACTGTACTTGGAATTCAACCTCTCTTGTGACTTTATTCTTTCTGTAACAACTACCTTTTAATTTTTTTAGTTTTCCATTGTTCTTGGATTACAGGCATGAGCCAGTCACAACCAGTACATAATATCAAGCTTTTAGGGGAGCCATGCCTACTGGTACAGGGTTGTGTATAAAATCAGGTACTCAGGAGGGTTAGAAAGGAGGACCACAAATTCAAGGCTTGTCTGAGCAACTTAGACTCTGTTTCTGAATAAAAGCAAAAATGGGACCAAGGATAGAGTTCAGTGGTAGAGTACACATGTTGAGGCCCTGGCTTCATTCCTCAATACTGAAAACAAACAAACATACAAAAATAAAAACAAGTGGCCATGATGAGTACCTTCATGTCATATTCCCCTTATGCATTGATTTAGGGGTGAGGATGACTGGAGGCAGCAGAAACTTCTGAAGCATCTCTACTAGGTTGGAAACTTGGTCTTCTTAAGTATTTCCTTTGTTGCAAAAAACAATGGCAAAATAACCCTGAAGTCAATGATGAATTTGTTGGTATACTCTCCTTAGTATTTAGATGTCATTTTTATAGGCACACAATTTGCTAGATATTTCTCCCCTATTCCTCTTATCTGAGTCCTGTTGGCTTGCCATACTTTGGTAAATCTATTCTCTTCTCTTTATACAGGAAGTATGAGGAGGAGTGAGTATCAGTTGTGATGGATAAGGAAGAGGTATAGAGTTACAGTGATATGGCTGTAGATGGTGGTAGAGCACTTGCCTACTTTTCATAAAGCAATGGCTTTGATCTCCATGCCCCCAGATCTTCTAGAATATGATATTTGATTTTGTGTTTCTCTTTTCATGGCTCTCTCTTTGAAGAAGTTGGAACATACAAATTTCAATTCTCTTTCTGAAAACACATCATTTTCCACTGTAGAGAATTATATTCCCTGTTGATAGATCCCTTTTCATTTCTTTGGAATTTTTATTAGCATTATTTTACTTGTACAAAACATTGTGTTTCGTTTCTTCCTTCCTTCCTTCCTTTCTTCCTCCATGCCTTCCTTCCTTCCTTCCTCCCTCCCTTCCTTCCTTCCTTCCTTCCCTCCCTTCTTTCTTTCTTCCTTCCTTCCTTCCTTCCTTCCTTCCTTCCTTCCTTCCTTCCTTCCTTCCTGTGTTTCTCCTCCTCCATTTTTTGAGAATTATTTTTATTATGAATTCCAAATTGACCTGATACTCACTGTGCAGCTGAAGCTGACCTCAAATTTGGGGCAATCTTCCCATTTTAGTCTCTTGAGTGTTAGTATCATAGATATGAGCCTATGTCTATATCTTAACAATGGGTTCTATTACGATATTTCAGATGTATATCTAGTTGGTTTTGATCATATTCACCCCATTCCCCTTTCTTCTTTGCTAATCTTCAATTGTCTCAGAATCCCACTGGTTGGCATCTCCCCCTTCTACTTTAATGTACTAGTTTTCCTTTAAGGAAACATTGAAAAATAATTTTCCCCAAACCACACAACTTTGAAAGTCTTGCCATCATGTTTCAGTGTGTTTTCTTTGGGAGGAACAGGACTGTAGTTCTAGTAATTTAAAAACTCAATATCTGAGCTGAGCGGTGGTGGCTCTCATCTTTAATCCCAGCACTCGGGAGGCAGAGCCAGGTGAATCTTTGTGAGTTCGAGGCCAGCCTGGACTACCAAGTGAGTCCCAGGAAAGGCTCAAAGCTACACAGAGAAACCCTGTCTCGGAAAAACCAAAAAAAAAAAACAAAACCAAACCAAACCAAACCAAAACAAAACAAAACAAAACAAAAAAACAAACAAACCAAACCAAACCAATCTAAAACAAAACAAAACAAAAACTTCAGTATCTGTTTATATTGCATGTAAAGTAGAGCCAGTGTGGACAATTTGATGCAAAATGTCAATGCTATGTGTCATTAAAGGATTCATTTTTAATATAAACCACTACCTCATTTAGCTATGGTGTTTTGAATCATTTTTCTCAATTATTTGAATTATATCAGTGAGTAGACTAACTCATTGGTCTAATAAACTGAAGTGGAGGAATAAATACAAATACAAAAAAAAATACAGCTTTTTTTTGAACAATCAAAGAGCTATTCAAAGTCTAATAACAGATCTGTAGATTCCAAGTACAAAAACACAACCCTGAAGAACTGAAAACTAAATGAAATGGGCATCAAGAGTAACACAGGGGTGATCCTGGCTCACCTCAATTTGCAAATCTCACTGGTTCAATAAATACAAAATCATGATTACTTCATTCATTCATTCATTTATACCTTCAATTATAATCGTTGGGAGAAAGTGAGGCTGGGATATGCAGTAGAGACAGGCAGTCAATGAAGACCTATTGTGTATTTGGGGAGGCCTTCCTTTATTATTTTTCATTGCTTTTGTTGTTGACTTCCTTAAGAGAGTTGAGCCAGAAATTATGTTGAAATATAATGTATCAAAATAGTTTTCCTTTGATAAGAGTTTGCCCTGTGAAGGTTTAATATGTACTCTCAACAGTTTTTTGTTTGTTTGTTTGTTTGTTTGTTTTACCAATAGCAACCTAGGCTTTCTACTAGCTAAGAATTCCTGGACTTTATTGGTAGAGCCAACGGAATAACATTTAAGAAAAAATGTCATTGTGTAGTTTGGTGGTAGAGTACTTGATTGAATTATGTGAAACTCTGGGTTTGATTCCTGAGCCATGTCCCACCTAAAAACTGTTCAGTTGCTTTAATGTTTGCATTCTTCTGTACTTTGTCCCTGCTCTCCGTCTGCACTGTCATCCTTCCTTTCAACTTTTGCATCAATTTATGTGTAACTTTCTTCTAGAATTGAGAGAATTTGACTTTGAGATATAATTGACTGTTTGTAGGATAGAATTCATTTTTTTATTCCATCTAGTCTGCTCTAGAGTCCAACTTAGAAAATATCTATAAGATGTCGAATGAGAGCCAGAGGTAATAGCATTATCTTGTAATCCTAACATTGGGAAGACTAAGACAGGAAGACAATGAGGTCAAGGCCTTCCTGGGTTAAAGAGTACATTCAAGGTCAGCCTATCTAAATAACTGTAAATAAAATGGAAAATGAATAAATGGGGTTTGGTTTACATGGTACTCAAGGAAAGATATGAGTGAGATGCATACATTTGTGTCCACAAATGAATCTCTGCTTTTTACATAAGAACGATCCGGTGGAGAGAAGCGGGATACAGGGCTAGAAGATGTTCTGCTGGTGATCTTTGCCCTTTCCTCCATTTTCTCACAAGTGAATTATCAAAGATACTTTTTGAAATTTTCATTAGCCATTCTTGGTAAATTCTGCAGCTGCTTTCTTTTGGAGAAGAATTGATATTGGTACATTAGGACTAACTGAGGAATGGGAGGTGAGGGGAAGAATATGGTGGAGAAAGAAAGTGTCCACTAGTTGAGCTTGGAAAGAAACAATGAACACAACAGTTGGCCCAGTTGTGCACAGAATCAATGAGCAGCTACAATAGGGTAGAATTAGGAAGTGAAAGATAAGAGAATGAACTTGCTATGTAAACATTTGACTACAGAAGCTATTCAGGGACAATAGACTGGTCATTGTGTCCTTGTTTGCCATGAGCTATTCATATGATAGCAACAGCAAATGACTACAGGAGCTCTTGGTGAGCTCTGGGTTGGAGAGAGGAGCAGGAAGTTCTTGGAACCCAGCCAACAGAGATGAGAGGGGAGGCAAGGGTAGATTCAAAAGTCAAGATGGAATGTACTTTCAGATATTTGCCTCCTACAAAGCCCACAGCACTGCTGCACTTTAACCTTGACTCTGTCTAGAATCTTGAAATTCAAGGGAGTGTAACTCTTTGCTATAGATCAGGGATTCTCAGATATCCAAGTTATGTTTATTTTTGTTTTTTGTTTGTCTGTTTTTCCAGAGCTGAGGACTGAACCTAGGGCTTTGTGCTTGATAGGCAAGTGCTCTACCACTGAGCTAAATCCCCAACTCCACAAGTCCTATGTTTGTTTTTGTTTTGTTTTGTTTTTTGAGACAAAGTTTCTTTGTGTAGTTTTGATGCCTGTCCTATATGTCACTCTGTAGACCAGGCTGGCCTCCAACTCACAGAGATCCACCTGGCTCTGCCTCCCAAGTGCTGGAATTAAAGGTATGCACCACCACCACACAGGCCAAGTCCTATGTTTCTGCTATCACTTTCATCATGATGAAACCACCCCTTCATTTCTCCAATGAAAGAAATTCCTGTGTTTACAGATATGCTGTCAGTACATTTATGATTTTTGGTGAGTTTCAAGAACATGATCAGTTGCAGAAAGGCTATTGGAGCCGGGCGGTGGTGGCGCACGCCTTTAATCCCAGCACTCGGGAGGCAGAGCCAGGCGGATCTCTGTGAGTTCGAGGCCAGCCTGGGCTACCAAGTGAGTTCCAGGAAAGGCGCAAAGCTACACAGAGAAACCCTGTCTAGAAAAACAAAAAAAAAAAAAAAAAAAAGAAAGGCTATTGGACATGAATGTAATTGCTACAGAGCATCAGAGTGACTTGTTGATACGTAAGAGAACCAGTAAGAAAAGAAACATGGATTTTTTCTGCTTATTATCAGTGGACTACAAAGGTTACAGATGGAAATTCAGGGGATGTAAGGAATGTGGGTGGGAGACAATGTGTGACATGTCTACCTGGACTCATATCTTCCTACATAGCTGACTATGTAGGAAGAGGGCCAATGCTAAGAGGAAAATGATAGCACAGTGAATGAGGCACAGGTACTGCCACTTCCCACTGACTTGGTGACCTTAGGAAATAAACTGAAATCCCTGAACTCTGTTTCCCTTATGCGTGAAATGAGGAAGGTAATATTTGTCATCAGGCTTGGCTGAAGTTGCCTTTCCCTCATTGCAAAGTTATCGTACTTTAAGATGAATATGTAAATGACCAAATATAGTCTTATGAGTTGTAATTTTTGAAGAAAGTTTTTTTCCACTGTTGAAGGAATTTTTATTAAAGCAAGAATTTTATAATCCAAATTATGTTTCCTTGCTCAGTCATCAGTTCTGCTACTAACAGAACTGACATCCCAAGCTATTCCACAGTAAAGAATTACAAAATTAAAGAAAGGAGTGCTTTAAATTTTTGTACTTTGCTGAAAATTCTTTTCCCAGGGTCTATAAAACATTAATTTGTTTTTATATTTTACTATTTTTTTTTATTTTTTGTTGTTTTAGGCCAAGTAATCTAGGACTAGCATTGTTTGCTAGACCTGGCATTTGCTCGGTACATAAGATTCAAAGTTTCCTTTCTTTTTTTATTTATTTTATATTTTGCAATGTTTTTTTCATAATATTTAAATTTTTCGATGTTTAGATATTTTTTCTTCGGTGAAGCATGAGTTTCTTTTCGTGGTCCCTGATCAATTTAAACAGTCAGAACACCAGTGGCACTGTTCACTGCCTTCTGGGCAGCCTCTTTTGCTTGGTGGGCTTGTAGTACAGCTACAGCTTCATCAACCTTTGAGCAGAGAGACTCTGGAGACTCAAGCATGTGAAGTAACTCTGAATTATCAATCTCCAACAGCATGCCTGTGATTTTACCAGCAAGAGTAGGGTGCATGGCTTGAATAAGAGGAAACAGCCGTTCACCCAACATTTGCTTTTGCTCATGAGCGGGGGCAGATGCCAACATAGAAGCAGTTAAAGGTTCTTGACCTTGCACATGAACAGCAGGCTGTTGCATGGTAACTTGTGGCTGTGCATTAAGATGTTGCTGGGGATTGCGGACTCTCGCAGCGTATTTGTACTGGGGAACAGTGCGGACAGCAGGAGTGGCTGCAGCAGCAGCAGCCGCAGGATGTGGACCCATGGTTGGTGTTGAAGTGTTAGCGACACGCTGTGTTGACATGACTCGTGGAACCTGTGAGGAAGCTGGTCTCATAGTACTAAATGGTGGTCTAGGAGCAGCTGGGCGGATAGCACCGGGCATATTCTGGAATGGATGAGGTCTGGCACCCTGAGCAGTCCAGCGAGGACTTGGTCTTAGTTGAGCAATTTGGCTAGGAAGATAGTATGCAGCACGGTTCTGAGTCTGGGGGATAGCTGCCATGAAATACACTGAAGGCGGTGCTGGCTGGTAGGGGTTGATTACCGGGTTGGGCACAGCCCGCACACTTGCCATTCTCTGCATATACTGGTTAGTGAGGTGAGCCTGGCGCTCTTCTTTGCGCTGAGCTAAAGCTACATAGAGTGGCTTCGTGGTCACAATTCTGCCATCCATCTCCATAACTGCTTTAGTGGCTTCTTCAGGGGAAGAGAAACACACAAACCCAAATCCTTTGCTGCGACCACCCTCCATCATAACCTTTGCACTAGTGATTGTACCAAATGGAGAAAATTCTTTCTGGAGAAGTTCATCATCAACACCATAATCAAGATTTTTCACATAAAGGTTAACACTCTGGTATCTGTTGATCCTATCTTGCTTCATCTGTTCAAATTTGCGCTTAAGTTCCGTCTGCCGTTCCACTTTTTTCTGAGCTCGACCAACATAAATCTGTTTTCCGTTGAGCTCCTTGCCATTCATCTCGTCCACAGCTTTCTGTGCATCTTCATGCCTTTCAAAGCTTACAAATCCAAATCCTTTGGATTTTCCACTTTCATCAGTCATTACTTTCACACTTAAGGCAGGCCCAAACTTGCCAAAGAGATCCTTAAGGTGCTCATCATCCATGTCTTCTCCCAAGTTCTTGATGTAAACGTTGGTGAATTCCTTTGCCCTTGCTCCAAGTTCTGCTTCTAGTTCCTTCCGAGACTTAAATCGTCCAACAAACACTTTATGGTCATTTAGAAGCATCCCATTCATTTTTTCAATAGCTCTTACAGCTGCTTCCTGTGTTTCAAAATGTACAAATCCATAGCCTTTGGAACCATTTTCATCACAAACCACCTTACATGAAAGGATGTTACCAAATGCAGAAAACGTATCATACAGTGCTTTATTATCAATGGATTTGTCCAAATTTTTAATGAATATGTTGCCTACTCCACTTTTGCGAAGTGATGGATCACGCTGAGACCACATGATGGGTACTGGCTTGCCCTTTATCACATCAAAATTCATGGTGTCCAAAGCACGCTCCATATCCGCCCCGGCTGCTGGAAGTTCACTTACGCGCATAGCCTAAGGAGCAGCGGGTGATCATATCCCTGCAGACCCGGATGGAGAGGATGGGCCCGGCAGGGCTGAACTTCTCATAGAGCATCGCCTCGGTCACGTCGGGGTGCAAGTCCCCCACGTAGAGGGAGGACAGGGGGTAGCTGGGGGCGCTGGGGTTCATCTCGGCACAGCTGCCCACGGGGCCGCAGGCCTCGACCTTTCCCGTGAGAGGAGGAGAGCGAGTGCTGGGCCAGGGATGGAGCCCGGGGGGGGGGGGGGGGGGGGGGGGGGGGGGGGGAGCGGGGGCGAGCGCAGAGGGACAAAATTCAACCTTCAACCAGAATCGACGCATGCTCAACGTCTGTGGAAGGGGGGGGGCGGGGGGAGCGATGCTGACCGTGCTGGGTCCGGGTGGCAGGAAGGCCTAGATCTCTGGGTTCCTGCTTGGAGCTGCGGGCCGCGGGCGGGCAGGTAGGTCTCGGCTGCTTCACTGGGTTATTTTATAATAGAGGAATTAAAAAAAAAATGAAGTCTCCGGCGGGGGAGACGCGGATTTTTTGTAAATTTTTTTGGGGGTTTTTTCAAAGGATTTTTTAGTTTTTTTTTTTTTTTTTGGATTTTTTAATAATAAATGTGTGTTCTGAGCCCGGAGCACACACTCCTGCACTCTCAGCACTAACCGCCAGGGAGAAGGGGTGAAGAAAGTTTTGATTGAAAATAAATTGAAAGTTTCCAGGGTTTGTTTGATATAGTTTAATATCATTGCTGTCTACTTGAAAAGTGTAGATATTTTAGTCTTTCTCACCAATTAAATGTCTTTAATAAGCCTTATATGACAAACAGAACATGACTTCATTCAAGGTGATAAAATGTCATCCTGAATTATCCCTACAAATGTAAAAGAAATTCTAGAATCATGCTGAGATTTGGAAGACAATTTTTATTTACTTGAGTAGAGGTTTGTAAAAATATGTGTATATCTCCATGCTGTAAAAAGTTGATCTTAAGCCAGGCGGTGGTGGCGCACACCTTTAATCCCAGCACTCAGGAGACAGAGCCAGGCGGATCTCTGTGAGTTCGAGGCCAGCCTGGGCTACAGAGTGAGTTCCAGGAAAGGCGCAAAGCTACACAGAGAAACCCTGTCTCGAAAAACCAAAAAAAAAAAAAAAAAAAAAAAAGTTGATCTTTGAGAATGCACAGAGAATTTTATAATTTTCTGTGATGATTTCCTTCTGTCAATAACACTGTAAATACTTAGAAGTTTTAAAATACATTTTTTAACTAGAATAATATCCGAAGATGTATCCATTTCTGTATTCTGCTTTTTTTGAGATCCTCTCTGTTTTTACTTACAATTCTCTGTAAACATTTTAAACACTTCCTGGCCATTATTGCACATTGAGTCCATAGAATTCTCCTCTTCTTGCTCAGTCTGGCTGAGCAGGGTGGCTCTCATTCATTGGACAAATCACAACATCTGCCTGGGATTCAGGCTACCGAAGAGCAATGGCTGGTCTCCCTGAGCAAGAAAGCACTAACTAGTAACTATTGCCTTGCACTTCAGAGACTGGAGAGGACAGCCCCTGTTTCTGTCTGTTTCTCTCTGTCTCTTTTGGTCTGTCTCTCTGTTTCTCTCTCTCTCTCTCTCTCTCTTTCATGATTGACACTAACAAGAAGCACTTGTGACATTTTCAACTTCATTTTCTCAGAATATGTTTGTTACATTGCTTGTCTTTTTTGTTTGTTTTGTTCTTTGAGACAAGGATCCTCTGTGCAGCCTTGACTCTCCTAGAACTAGCTCTGTAGACCAGGCTGGCCTCTAACTCACAGAAATCCAACTGCCTCTGCCTCCTAACTGCTGGGATTAAAGGCTTGTGCTACCACCACTTAACCATTGCTTGTCTTTTCATTCATCTTTTCTCAGTGTCAACATTTCATCTATCCCCTTGAGAGCTGAAACTTCTCTCAGTGAGCCTCACTGAACCTGTGCTCCAGATTTTTTATCTAGCACATCATGGTTCAATACTTCACTTTACATTTTTCTGGCCAGTATCCTTAGTGGCTCCTTATCCTACTTGGTGTTATCAAAACTCCAGGGAAATGTTTGTCTGCTCATCCTTCTCTTTCATTACCGCTAATGATTGCTCTTGGCAGAGAAGGAGTGTCACTGGTGCAGGTCACTATGCCTTGCCTACACAGTCATATGTTGTTCATAATGAGGACAAAGAACTCATTATGATGATGTAACCCTGTAGCCAGACATGAGACATCACCAATTGATAATATGATTTATCCGTCTGGCTTTCTCTATATAGATAGACTACTAATCCATTAATTCTTTCACAAAAGATGGCAGGAAACCTCTCTGGAAAGCCATGGCCTTTCTGTCACTTCCTCTCCAGACATAACTGTGTTTTCTTGCCAATGCTTGTGATTTTAGACTGCTACTGACACTCTCCAAGTTACACCTTCCTGAAGAGCTGCTGGTACTCTAGCTACTTTATTTACATTAAAGATTAAGTGGAGAAGTAAGATTCATAGAGGTTAAGGAATTCACCAAAGGTCACACAACCATTAAGAGGGAGAGTTGGAAAGTGGAGCCAAGTACAAATGATTCAAAAGCCAAGACTAATAACAGACTCTTGACAAACGTGCTCAGTAGGCTCTGCCTTGGTTAAAAACACAGGAAATATTCTTGAGTGAATCTCAGTGATAGAGTACTTGCCCAGCACACATGAGTGTCTGAATCTCACCCTTTGCACTCTAGAATACACCATAGTGTTATCTATGCTGAGCTTCTCCATGAAATGAATATAACCTGGGGATGGGGAGAACAGAAGAGTGTTTGGATTCCTAGTCCTGAGAAAATATTACTCTTTTGCAAACTGAAGATGTCCATAAGGGTGGACATTTCCCAAGAAACTTAACTTCAATAAATCATTAGAGCAAGCCAAGGGAGAGGAGTTCATGGATTGAATTGAGTTTCCGAGGCATTAGAGAGGATGAGCCATGAGCAATGTAAGTAAATTCCTTGAATTTATATTCTTAATACTGAGACTGTTTCCTTCGTGCATAGATTTGAGTGCAGTGGTCATAGCCTTGTGTCTCTGTCACTATTCACCCATTTTCTCTCACTTGCAGCTGCCTGGAGTGGGTTCCATTTTGTACTGACCTGTAGTCCAGAGAAGGTGGAAGACTTATATTGTGTATTAGCTCAAACTAAGTGGGGCTAAGGATTATTTTCAAGATGTGTCCACTTGAACTCTAATTCAGGATCACACTTTTGGTGTCATGTAGTCCTGAAACATTTGTACTGGCAAGTATTGACACAAGTTCTATGTCTTACATATAGCCTAGATATAGCCTCTGCTGTATGTGTCAGGAACATTAGTGATAGGAGCACAGGTGTAATCAGCAAATTGCTTATTTTAGAGGCTGATATTGTCATGGAGTCCAAGCAAAGAGACAAACTGGAGATTTGGAACAGATTAATTTTGATGATTCTTTTGACTTTGACCCTTATCTCAACTAAACACTATGTCATTGGCATATTGGAAAGTACACAAGTGTACTGCAGAAAGCCAGTAAGTTTAAGTATATCTTGTCACCATTCTGTCTAATAGTATGCCATACTATTTCTATATACAAATATAGTTATGCACAGTTTACTTTTTATTTATTTTTTGTAAATATGTATGTGTGTATGTTTATGTGTATGCAATGTGTACTCATGTGAATGGAGTCCAAAGATTACTTCTCTTACATCATTCTTCCCATTTATTTTTTGAGGCAGAATCAGCCACTTAACATAGAGCTCACTAATTGGCTTAGCTGGAAAATAAGCTTCAGGTATTTACTGGTCTGCAACACTGTCCCCAGTGCAGTGTTAGGATTAGAGCTGCAGATACTCATACATGGCTTTTATATGCGGGTGTTGGGATCTGACCTTAAGTCTTCATGTTCACAAATGGCAGGCACTTTACCAACTGCACCATCTTTCCAGCTCCTATACTAAGTTTCCTCTCAAAAGAAATTTTAAAGTAGGTGGGAACAAGAGGTGGAAGATGAAACTCTGGTAGAACACTTGCAAGGCCCTGGGTTCAATTCCTAGCATTATATTTAAAATAAAGTGAATGGTAACAAACTAACCCATCTTTAAAGAGAACTATTTTCACTGTTGACCATCTTAATGCTTGCATGAAACTTCAGTGAAAATTTGGGTCCATAGTTTATTACACATTATTTTGGGAAAAGATTGTGTTACAGTACTATGATCTCATAGTAAATTTTTAATAGGAAGACTGCTTAATCCAGGATATAGAACAACAGTAACTATAAACTTTGTCACTTTTTTAATGGTGTAAACCTCAGAATTATAATACTGTTTATAATAAATAATAATTTATTTCATGTATAGATCTTGTTCTATTTTTAATATTCTGTTACTTTATATTTTACATGTCTTCATTGTTTCCCACCAACCTGAATACTGGAGCATTAAAATAAACTTTGATAGGTAATAACTAAAGACCCATTCTATATTACACTGTTCTTCTTTAATTACTATGAGGAACAGGGGCTCTTTATTTTCCACAGCTACATAAATGGTAAAAACTTCAAAATTATTCATAAAATATTGGGCTGGTAATACAACTCATTTGGGTTCCATCTCAGCCATGCAGAAATGATATATGGTGGCAGAGAACTCTAGTCCATGTGCTTCAGAGCTGGAAGCAGGAGGATCAAGAGTTTAAGGTCCTATATTGATTCTGGGGATCAGCTAGTTTACACGGCATCCTTTGTCAAAGCAAACAAATAAAAAATATTTTAAAATGTCCACAGTAATGTGAGGAGCAGAAAGTGACACCCTCTAGTTGCAGTTCTTATGCAAGCCTCTTACATTGAGACCCTTAGCCCTATAGTTATTTCAGTTCTTGTGTGGGCCAAGGAAGTAAAGAATGTTCAATCTTCCTCTGTGGATAGACTTGCAGCTCCAAGGTAGGCTTGGATATTGAAATGTCTCGTTCCTTGGCAGCAGACATTTATAGGTCTAATGTAGGCCTAGGAAGTAGGGGAACTTTTTAGCCATTAACACAAGCCAGCATTAGAGCTCTTAGCCCAAGACTGGAAACACCCTTGACCTAAAGACTCAAATGCCGTATGTAATTTTCTGGTGTCCAGGGACAGTTGTTTCTTCTGTATGACATTTTAAAAGTCTCTCTTCATCTTCAGGCTCAGGTCTATTCCCTCTCTTGTTGCCTCTCTTATTCTGCTCTTCTTTCTGCCCTAGCAACTCTTGATCTGTTCAGCTATTTTTTTTCCTGTAACTGTGTAGGCAGCTGCCTTGCTTTACTCACATTTCAATCTTTTGATACCTTAGCTGCCACTGCTGCCTCTTCTGTAACTATCTTACCTCTGAGGTTTATCCCTGGGTTACTACATTATCTCATATTATGAAGAGGAGGCAACAAAATATCACTTGAGAAGGATGGAGAAATGGTTCTGTGGTTAGTAACACTTGCTGCCCTAAAAATTGACCCAGGTTTGATTCCAGTAACAACGCAGTGGATCACAACAGTTTATAACTCGAGTTCTAGGAGATACAACACATTGCTCTGACCACTACATATACAAGGCATGCACATGGTACACATACATACATGTAGGCAAAAAACTTACATAAAATAATAATCAAAATTATATATATATATATATATATATATATATATATATATATATATATATATAAACTTCAGATTTATCTTTTGTTTGGTCAGGTATTACATACCAGGAAAGACAGTAACTTGTGAATTTCTGCTTTGTTGTTCATTAAGTCAACTGCTCTGGATTGTAGAATGAGTCCCAAGCATTAAGGCACATATTTTAGACCAGTTACAGCATTACCACTTACTACCAATCATTCATCAAAGATTATATTTTGGAAAAATCACAACATTGACAATTACGACCAATCATACTAATTTAATTTTTTATTTTTATACCAATCACAAGCTTGTTCTTAACAGAAACCAGAGTCATTTAAACTTGTGTTTTGTCCAATCACAGCCTTGGACCAATCAGAATCCATGGGTCTTATGTTCTCAACCAATCACATAGGCAGTGTGCATTCTGTGGTTGCCTGGATACAGTAAACATAAGGGCAGTTGACTTCAAGTGGGTGGTGAGGTAAGGTTAAGTCAATTAGTGCTGTGTTATAATGGAAAAATCTTGAGTTACTTTATGCTTAATGTTGTACCTATCATGGAGACAGGGATGGTGAACTCACCAACTGTAAACTGTGGATTTGATAATTTCATATTTCAGTTATATCAGTTTATAGTTTAGTTTGAATTCATGTAGTCAAGTACATACCTATCTGTGGTCCTTAAACTTAGTTGTCTAACTTGATCTTTATGAAATGGCTCTCATTTTCTCAAGTAATACTATTTATAGCACAGTTCACTATCTCTGATACCCTTGTGCCTTACATTGATAAATAGGACCAGACTGACTGTATTTTTAAATACTGAAAAGTTTTATCATGAGGGTTAAATGGTACCAAAACACATGAATGATAGCAAATGACTGAATACATTATTGGTCACTGATACAAAAAATGATGGTAGATTATAGACAATAGATGGTAATATACAGATAATAGAAGATGAATAATTAAGATAAAGAATAGGTGATAAATTGAAGAATGGAGGAATAGAAGAAAGAAGAGAGATGAAAGATGGCTAGATATATGATAGAGACTAGCTAAGGGATAGACGATAAATAGATGGAAGATAGACACAGGATAGTTAGAGGATAAATGTCAGATGAAAGACAGATATAATACAGCTAAAATATAGATGATGGATGGCAGTTACAGGATACCTGGAGAAAGATGATAGATGGAAAACAGACAGAGGATAGCTAGAGGATATATAATATATAGATATAAAACAAATAGATGGAAGGTGGGCATAGACATGCTAGAGGATATATTAGAGGTGAAAGATAAACACAGGATGGGTAGAGGAGAGGTGATAGAGGAAGATTGGCATAGGATATCTTGAGGATGAATGATTTATAGATAAAAGACAAGGGAAAGCTAGAGGCTAGATAGATGGTAGATACAGGATAGCTGGGAGAGATGCTACATAGATGGAATATGATAAATGGAAAATAGACACAGAATAGATAAAGGATAGATAAAAGGTAGATTGAAGGAAGTTGTTTGGTAGTTAGAGGATTAATGGTTGATGGTAGACAGACAGGATAGGTAGAGGATAGATGATCCTTACATGGAAGATAGACTCGGGATACCATAAGTATAGGTGTTTCATCAATGGAAGATAGACACAGGATAACTACAGAATAGATACAAAGATAGACACAGGATAGTTAGAGGGTATATAGTTAGATAGACATAGGAGAGCTATAGAATGGAGATAGACAGATGGAATGTACACAGGATATATGTATGACAGATTGCAGAAATTTGAGAGCTAGACACAGGGCAGCTAGAGGACAGAAGACAGATAATAGATACAGGATAGCTAGAGTATAGATGGTAGTTAAATGGAAGATAATATATGGAAGACTCAGAATAGTTAGAAGATGGATAATAGATGAAAGATATTATATATGAGAGGTATACAGAATATATAGGTAGTTCATCAATGATAGATGGAAATTAGAAACAGCATAGCAAGAATATAAATGATAAATTGAATGTAAGCACAGGGTAGGCAGAAGATAGATTAAAGAAAAGATGATAGCTGAAAGATACAGGTTAGTAAGAGGACAGATTATTGATGTGAAATAAGTGAAAACACAGGATGGCGTGATTATAGTGGATAGCTAGGTAAGTATAAATCCATGACAGATGTTATGTATTACATAAAATACAGGAAATAGAAGATAAGTGATATATAGTAGATAGAAGTTAGGTGATATATAGATAAATTAGATGTATAAATATGACACATACACAGCACATAGAAAATAGAGAGTGGATTTATACACATATGGAGGCAGGTGATAGAGTTTAGACAGATTTGATTGCAAATAGATAATAGGAGATAAATAATAGAAATAAAGTGCATAATGGAAGATAGATAATCAGTTGCTAGATAATAGAAAATAGATAATGATATGTAGAAAATAAATGGTAGACAAAGGATCTTGGAAAGATAGATGGTAGATAGTTGAGAGATGACATATAGAAGACAGATTTTAGATGAGAGAAGATGGGATAAATGGAGGATAGAAAGTTGATAGGTACTAGATAAAGCACAGGTAGATGCTACAGATTGTAGAAACATGATTACTACATAAAACGTTGGTCTGATTTAGTTTTAGAATCCACCTCTACCTGACTGCAAGTGAAATGAGAGCAGCAACCAAAAATGAAGAGATAGGAATGCACAACTGATATAGATGGCAAAGCCTTCTACCCTGTCCCCTGTTTTTAGATGGGAAGAAAGGGTTGAAGGTGAAGGTCTGGTAGAACACTTGCCTAGTATATGCAAGGCCCTGGGTTCAATTCCTAGCATTACATTTAAAATAAAGTAAATGGGAACAAACTAATCCATCTTTAAAGAGAAGTATTTTCACTGTTGACCATCTTGTTGCTTGCATGTAACTTCAGTGATAAGTTTTACACCACAGATTATTGCTCATTGTTTTGGGAATAGACTGTGTTATAGTACTATGATCTCACAATAAATTATTTTTTTAAAGGAAGGCTGCTTACTCTAGGGTATAGAACAACAGTAAATACAAGCTTTGCTGTAGCTTGAAGTTATCCTGTTTCCCAGGCCATCAGTAGTTGCAACAAATCTCTCCCACTTGTGTCCCCCAAGTAAACACACAGAGCCTTATATTAATTAGTCCTGCTTGGCCATTAGCTCAGGCTTATTACTGACTAGCTTTTACACTCAAATTGACTCATAATTCTTATTTATGTTTATCCATGTGGCTTGGTACCTTTTCTCAGTTCTGCTTTGACATCTTGCTTCATCTGTGTCTGGCTGGAGACTCCTGACTCAACCTTCTTCTTCCCAGAAATCCACTTGTCTGCTTATTCCACCTATATTGCCTGGCTACTGACCAATCACAATTTTATTTATCAACCAAACAGAGCAACACATTCCCAGCATAAAGAGTAACATCACCCATCATTTTCCCTTTTCTTTCTATTTAAAAGGAAGGTTTGAATCTCAACATAGTAAAATTACATATGACAAAATACTTATCAAGCAAGAATTATAAATATAATAGCTACTCTATTGGTATTTGGCAATATTAGAGAAAATATTCTATCTATTCTATATTTGTGAGTCTAAAGTTTCATATCTAATTTATCTTATATTATAACCAAGGAAAATTATAATGTAGTCTTCAACTAACTCAAAGACCTCAGAAGGATATAATATTACCTAAGTAAACAGCATGAGCCTTGTAAACAACTTTTAAAAATCTGTAATGATGGGGACATCTGGCTGCCTGGACATTCATCCAAAGTTCCTCTGCAAACTTGGAGCATCTCTTTTCAGCCCATAGGTCTATTCTCTCAGTCATTTTTTTTCTCTGTGTCATATAGAATATCTGGCAAATTCTTCTGTGAAGTGGAAGCCTGAAGGACCATCTCATCTTGCAAAGTTCAGTGGTCACCTTCGTATGAGACATACATGTCCAATTTATGTGACATTTTGTCAAGCAGTCCAGGCAAGAATAATTTCTTGTCCCAATGGCTAACTTTTGCCATAAACAAGATAAACTCCATATGGCATGTCTTTGACACCCATCCTTCTCTTTGAAGTAAATCCGTGCTGCCAGGAGCAGACGTGTCTCACTGTCCAGAAAATCGAACTTTTTAAAGCATTTTAAATGCCATATTCTGTAGGTCTTTGAAGTGTTTGAAGATTATCTACCTAACTGAATTATGTCTATGTATATCTAGAAAACTTGACATGACTACAAGATTGCCTATCATAATCTGTATTTCTTAATTTTCCATTAAAATTTAAGTGAGTAACATAAATGTAATACCTTAAACAAGAGATATTATATATTATATATAACAAATTAAAATAACAAAATCCACTCTAAAGTCCATAGCAATGCAAAATATTTTTAAACAAGATGTTCTTTAAAAGTACATTCAATAACCTACCCTTTAATCCTATCATATCTATTTTATATCCCTGTTTTTTCTTTGAGATAGAGATTCACAATTTGTATCCAACAACCTAAACAAATACAAACATCCATAATCCATTTTTGGGAATGTGGGCATAGTTTCCTAGGCTACATCCTACTGATAAAAGATGCTGTATTCTTATGGGGATACAAAGAAAATTTTAGGATTATGGTCAAGTCCTGACTGGAGTAGTCTGGGAGTCAATCTTTTCTGAGCCAATTGTCTTGAACTTGATTTTGGATATGGGATGATCTGGGCCATGGTGTCATTGGAGACCTTTCAGGGGCTCTTGGCTGGTCAAACCACATTAGCCATGAAATCAACACACAGGTTCTCATCTGTGGAAACAAAAGCAGAACCTCTTTTCCAAAGTAACATATCCTTACACATAAACTTTGAAGTCCACATAACTTTAAAACATATATATTGGCTTAACTCCACAGCTTTTACAATCAAATGTCTTTCTGCAGTTAAAGATCCTAAAGACAGTATAATCCAGACCCTCTGTGTGATTTCCTTCTTTAAGTGGCTTTTTATGTTACCTTTACTTTCTCTTTAAAGACTTTATTTTTTAAAAACTTTCTATTTCTTTATATAACTGTCTCCATTCCTTTTCCTCTCTCTTTTAAAACCTACATATATTTTTAGACACATTATAAACTGTTTAGTTTTATTTTATCTGAATCTCATTTATTCTGTATCTATTGCTTTAAACTGAAGCATTATTAGGACTAAAATAGCAGCTTTGACTACTGGCTCCACCCACTTCAGCTTTCCAAAATGGCAGGCCCAATTCACCTCATGTTTAGGAAGCCATGCTCTTTGTCAGCTCTTGGAGGCATTGGGTTCATACCTTCATCCATTAGCATGTAGCCCAGAAACATTATTTTTTATGAGTGAAAGATCAATCCATCATGCCCCATACTGTGTGGCTTGGAGATGCCTCTGTGTATTGAAGCAGGAATCTGCCATGCTGCTTGGCTCAAGCTGTTGTGCATTAATCCTGCCACAGCCAGGGAACACCAAATATATGTACATGAACACTTAAGAGATATCTTTTATTTGACCAGGTGTTACAAACCAAAAAAGGCAGTTAATTGTGTATTTCTACTTAGTTATTCATTAAGCCCAATTGCTTTACCTTATCGAACCAGTCACAAGCATGGAGGCTTATATTACAGACCATTCACACCCTTGCCACTTACCACCAATCATTCATCAAAGATTATGTTTTGAATAAATGATACCATTGACACTTAGGTCAAATCGTAGTAATTGAAGTTGGTTTTTGTTTGTTTGTTTGTTTTTCTTTTGTTTTTCGAGACAGGGTTTCTCTGTGTAGTTTTGTGCCTTTCCTGGATCTCCCTCTGTAGACCAGGCTAGCCTTGAACTCACAAAGATCCACCTGCCTCTGCCTCCCAAGTGCTGGGATTACAGGCGTGCACCACCACTGCCCGTCTGAAGTTTTCATTTTTAGACCTATCACAGTCTTGTTCTTAACAGAAACCAGAGTCATTTAAACTTGTGTTTTGTCCAATCACAGCCTTGGACCAATCAGAATCCATAGGTCTTATGTTCTCAACCAATCACATAGGCAGTGTGCATTCTGTGGTTGCCTGGATACAGTAAACATAAGAGCAGTTGACTTCAAGTGGGTGGTGAGGTAAGGTTAAGTCAACTGCTGCTGTGCTGTAAGGGAAAATTATTGAGTGATTTTGTGTTTAATGTTGTACCTATCATTGAGACAGGGATGGTGAACTCACCAACTGTAAACTGTGGATTTGATAATTTCATATTTCAGTTATATCAGTTTATAGTTTAGTCTGAATTCATGTAGTCAAGTACATACCTATCTGTGGTCCTTAAACTTAGTTGTCTAACTTGATCTTTATGAAATGGCTCTCATTTTTTCAAGTAATACTATTTATACAACAGTTTACTATCTCTGATATCCTCTTGCCTTACGTTATCAAATAGGACCTGACTGGCTGTATTTTTAAATACTGTCAAGTTTTATCATGAGTGTTAAATGGAACCAAAACACATGAAGGAAGGTGTATGATTGATAAGTAATACATTACTGGTCACTGATACAAAATGATGGTAGATTATAGACAATGGATGATAATGTATAGATAGTACAAGATGAAGAACTAAGATAAAGTACAGGTGATAAATTGAAGAATGGGGGTATAGAAGAAAGAAGAGAGATGAAAGTTGGCTAAATATATGTTAGAGACTAGCTAAGGGATAGTTGATAGATGGAAGATAGACACAGAATAGTTTGAGGATAAATGTCAGATGAAAAACAGACATAGTACAGCTAGAATATAGATGATGGATGATAGTTACATGATACCTAGAGGAAAGGTGATAGATGGAAAACAGACAGAGGATAGCTTTAGAATATATAATACATAGATGTAAAACGATTTGATGGAAGATGGGCATAGACGTGCTAGAGGATAAATTAGATGTGGAAGATAAACACAGGATAGGTAGAGGAGAGGTGATAGAGGAAAATTGGCATAGGATAACTTGAGGATGAATGATTTATAGATAAAAGACAAGGGAAAGCTAGAGGCTAGATAGATGGCAGACAGATACAGGATAGCTGGGGGAGAGATGCTACATAGATGGAATATGATAAATGGAAAATAGATACAGAAGAAGATAGATGAAAGATAGATGGAAGGAAGATATATGGTAGTTAGAAGATAAATGATAAATTGTAAACAGACAGGATAGCTAGAGGATAGATGATCCTTATATATGGAAGATAGACTCGGGATTGCAACAGCATAGGTGTTCCATCAATGGAAGATAGACACAGGATAACTACAGGGTAGTTGCAAAGATAGACACAAGATAGTTAGAGGGCATATAGGTAGATAGACATAATAGAGCTGCAGAATAGACCTAGATAGATGTAATATAGACATAGCATGTATGTATGACAGATTGCAGAAATTTGAGAGGTAGACACAGGGTAGATAGATGACAGATGATGAATGATAGATACAGGACAGCTAGAAAATAGATGGTAGTTACATGGAAGATAATATATGGAATGAAAACTTAGAGTGATTAGAAGATGGATGATAGATGAAAGATACTATATCTGAGAGGTATAGAGTATATATAGGTAGTTCATAGATGATAGATGGAAATTAGCCTCAGCATAGCAATAATATAAATGATACATTGAATGTAAGCACAGGGTAGGCAGATGATAGATTAAAGAAAAGATGATAGCTGGAAGATAGATACAGGTTAGTAAGAGGATAGATTATTGATGTGAAATAAGTGAAAACAAAGGATGGCATGAATATAGTAGATACCTAGATAATAAACAAAAATCCATGACAGATATTGTACATGTCCTAAAATACAGACAATATAAGATAAGTGATTGATAATAGATAGAAGGTAGGTGCTATATAGATAAATGAGAGGTTCATATATGATAAATACATAGCAGATAGAAAATATAGATGGGATTTATATATATATACATGTATGTATATATGTATGTATATATATGTATATAATGTTTTATATATATATATATATAACATTTTAAACAAGTTGCTCTTTAAAAGTAGGATCAACATTTCTACCTTTTTATCCTATCAACTCTATATCCTATATTTCCATATCATATCCCCCTTTCTTCTGTTAGAAAGATATTTACTATGATCAATAACAATTTGTATCCAACAGCCTAAACAAATACAAACATCCATAATCCATTTCTGGGAATGTGGGCATAATTTTCTAGGCTGCTTCTTACTGATAAAGGGTGCTATATTCTTATGGGGATACAAAGAAAATTTTAAGTTTATGGTCAAGTCCTGACTGGAGTAGTCTGAGACTCTGTCTTTTCTCAGCCAATTGTCTTGAAGTTGATTTTGGATGTTGGATGATCTGGGCCATAGTGTCATTGGAGACCTTTCAGGGGGTCTTGGCTGGTCAAACCACATTAGCCATGAAATCAACACACAGGTTCTCATCTTCTGTGGAAACAAAAGCAGAACCTGTGGTTCTGAAATAAACTTTGAAGTCCAGATTCCTGTAAAAAAAAAAATATATATATATATATATATATATATATATATATATATATATATATATGCTTAACTCCACAGCTTTTACAATCAAATGTCTTTCTGCACTTAAAAATCCTAAAGACAGTATAATCCAGACTCTCTTTTGATTTCCTTCTTTACATGTCTTGTTTTTTTATATTACCTTTACTTTCTCTTTGAAGACTTTATTTTTTCAAACTTTCTATTTTTTTATATGTCTATATTCTTATTCCTCTCTCCTTTAAAGCCTACACATATTTTTAGACACATTGTAAACCATTTAGAGTTTTATTTTATCTGAATCTCATTTATTATGAATCTATTGCTTTAAATTGAAGCATTATTAGGACTAAAATAGCAGCTTTGGCTACTGGCTCCACCCACCTGAGCATTCCAACATGGCAGGGGCAATTCACTCCAAGTTTAGGGAGCCATGCTTTCTGCTGACTCTGGGAGGCAGTCCATCCATGCCTCCATCTAATGGTGTATATCCTAGAGACTTTTTTTTTAAGTAGCAAAAGGTCAATCCATAATGCAGCGTTCTGTGTGGCTTGGAGATGCCTCTCTGTAACATGGCAGGAGTCTGTTATACCAGTTGGCTCAAGCCTGTGTGCTGTAAGCCTGCAAAAGCCAGGGGACACATCATTGTACCTAGGCCCTCTATGAGCGACATGAACCAGGAAGGTGCTCTTTGCTACGTTTATTATCTCTTCTTAAGGTCTCTCAGGATTTAGGTAGAAACTCTTGCCACCACATGTGGTTGCCATTTGTAGTTGAAAGTTTTCTCATGTCCTTCCTGGTCCATGGACGTTTGGACCCAAATAAACACACAGAGGCTTATTTTTTTTTAAACTATGGCTGTGGCACACTTTTTGCTAGCTATGTCTTATATCTTAAATTAACTCATTTCTATAATCTATATTTTTTCTCATGGCTCATGGCATACAAGTACTTTTACATTTTGCTTCCCATGGTGGTGCCTGGCAGCATCTCCTCTGCTCTACTTTCCTCTTTGTCTGTCTGTTTGGATTTGCCACCACCTTGCCATAGGCCAAAAGGCTTTATTTATCAACATTTCAAATCAGTACATATTTGCAGTATACACAAAGATATTCAGAAAAATTTGCCTCTTTTTTTAATGCTATAAATGTCAGAATTATAGTTATTTTTACTATACATAAAAATTAATTTTATGTATAGATCTATTTCTATGTTTACACTTCTGTGCCAATATATTTGACATGTCTTCATTGTTTCCCAAATCCTGATTACTGGTGCTTTATAATAACCTTTGATAGCTAGTAAGTAAAGACCCACTCTATTTTACACTCTTCTTCTTAAATTACTTGGGGATTAGGGAGGGGCTCTTTATTTTCCACAGCTACATGAATGGTAAAAACCTCAAAATTATTCATAAAATATTGGGCTGGTGATATGACTCATTTGGGATCCCTCTCAGTCCTGCAGAATTAATATATGGTGGCAGGAACCTCTATTCCATGTACTTCAGAGCTGTAGACAGGAGGATCAAGAGTTTAAGGTCCTATAGTGAATTCTGGGTTCAGTTAGCTTACAAGGCATCCTTTGTCAAAGCAAACAAATAATATAAAAAATCAAAAATATCAACAATAATATGAGGAGCAGGAAGTGACACTCTCTGCTACTGCAATTCTTGTGCAAGCCTCTTACATTGAGACCCTTAGCCCTATAGGTGTTTCAGTTCTTGTGTGGGCCAATGAAGTAGAGAATATTCAGCCTTCGTCTGTGGTTAGACTTGCAGCTCCAAGGCAGGCTTGGATATTGAAATGTCTCATTCCTTGGCAGCAGATATTTATAGGTCTCATGTAGGCCTAGGAAGTAGGGGAACTTTTTAGCCATTAACACAAGCCAGCATTAGAACTCTTAGCCCAAGACTGGAAACATCTATGACCTAAAGACTTGACTGCTGTGTGGAATTTTTGGGTATCCAGGGACAGTTGTTTCTTTTGTATTACATTTTAAAAGTCTCTCTTCTTCTTAAGGTTCAGGTCTGTTACCACTCCTGTTGCCTCTCTTATTCTGCTCTTCTTTCTGCCCTAGCAATTCTTGATCTGTTCAGCTATTTTTTTCCTGTAACTGTGTAGGCAGCTGCCTTGCTTTACTCACATTTCAATCTTTTGATACCTTTGCTGCCACTGCTGCCTCTTCTGTAACTATCCTGCCTCTGAGGTTTATCCCTGGGTTACTATATTATCTCATATTATGAAGAGGAGGCAAGAATATATCAATTGAGAAGGATGGAGAAATGGTTCAGTGGTTAGTAACACTTGCTGCCCTAAAAAAACACCCAGGTTTGATTTACAGTAACCACGTAGTGGATCACAATTTACAAATCTACTTCTATGAGAACCAACACATTTTTCTGACCTCTACAAATATAAAACATGCACATAGTACACATACATACATGCAGGCAAAAAAACTTACATAAAATAATAACCAAATATTATATATATATACATATATGTACATATATATATGAGATATTTATTGTTTGGCCAGGTGTTACAAACCAGAAAATGCAGTAACCTGTGAATTTCAACTTAGTTATTCATTAAGCCTAACTGCTTTCTCTTACAGAACCAGTCACAGACATGGAGGCTTATATTTTAGACCAGTCACAGCCTTGCCACTTACCTCCAATCATTCATCAAAGATTATGTTTTGGAAAAATCACAACATTGACTCTTACAACCAATCACAGTAATTGAAGTTTTTATTTTCAGACCTATCACAGTCTTGTTCTTAACAGAAACCAGAGTCATTTAAACTTGTGTTTTGTCCAATCACAGCCTTGGACCAATCAGAATCCATGGGTCTTATGTTCTCAACCAATCACATAGGCAGTGTGCATTCTGTGGTTGCCTGGATACAGTAAACATAAGAGCAGTTGACTTCAAGTGGGTGGTGAGGTAAGGTTAAGTCAACTGCTGCTGTGCTGTAAGGGAAAATTATTGAGTGATTTTGTGTTTAATGTTGTACCTATCATTGAGACAGGGATGGTGAACTCACCAACTGTAAACTGTGGATTTGATAATTTCATATTTCAGTTATATCAGTTTATAGTTTAGTCTGAATTCATGTAGTCAAGTACATACCTATCTGTGATCTTTAAGCTTAGTTGTCTAACTTGATCTTTATGAAATGGCTCTCATTTTCTCAAGTAATACTATTTATACAACAGTTTACTATCTCTGATATCCTCTTGCCTTATATTGGTAAATAGTACCAGACTGGCCTATATTTTTAAATACTGAAAAGTTTTATCATGAGGATTAATTGGTACCAAAACACATGAAGGATGGCTAATGATTGATAGGTGATACATTATTGGTTACTGATACAATGATGATGGTTGATTATAGAGAATAGATGATAATGTGTAGAGAGTAGAAGATGAAGAACTAAGATAAAGAATAGGTGATAAATTGAAGAATGGGGATATAGAAGAAAGAAGAGAGATGAAAGCTGGCTAGATATATGATAGAGACTAGCTAAGGGATAGTTGATAGATAGATGGAAGGTAGAAAAATGGTAGTTTGATGATAAATGACAGATGAATAATAGACATAGTATAGCTAGAATATAGATGATGGGTGGTAGTTACAGGATACCTAGAGGAAAGGTGATAGATGGAAAACAGACAGAGGATAGCTAGAGGATGTATAATTTATAGATGTAAAACAAACAGTTGGAAGATCAGCATGGACATGCTAGAAGATAAACGACAGGTTTCAGATATACACAGGATATGTAGGGAAGAGGTGATAAAGAAAGATTGGCATAGGATATCTTGAGAATGAATGATTGATAAATGAAAGACTAGGGAAGGCTAGAGGCTAGATAGGTGGTAGACATACAGGATAACTGGGGGATAGATACTACATAAATGGAAAATGATAAATGGAAAATAGTTACAAAAGAGAATAGATGAAAAATAGATTGAAGGAAGATATATGGTAGTTAGAGGATAAATGATTAATGATAAACAGACAGGATAGCTAAAGGATAGATGATTCATATATGGAAGACAGGCTCAGGATAGCTACAGTACAGATGTTCCATCAATGGAAGATAGATGCAGGATAACTACAGGATAGATGCAAAGATAGACACAGGATAGTTAGAGGGTATATAGGTAGATAGACATAGTAGAACTGCAGAATAGAGTTAGAAAGATGTAATATAGACACAGGATGTATATATGACAGATTGTATAAATTTGAGAGCTAGACACAGTGTAATAGATGACAGATATTGGATGATAGATACAGGATAGCTAGAGAATAGACAGTAGTTAAAAGGAAAATAATATTTGGAACAACTACTGAGAATAGGTAGAAGATAGATGATAGATGGAAGATAACAGATCTGATAGGTATACAGTGTATGTCGATAGTTAATCAATGATAGACGAAAATTAAACATGAGATGGAAAGAATATAAATGATACATTGAATGTAAGCACAGGGTAGGCAGATGATAAATTAAAGACAGAAAATTGTAGCTGAAAGATAGATACAGATTTGTAAGAGGATAGATTATTGATGTGAAATAAGTGAAAACACTTGATGGCTTGAATATAATAGATCGCTAAATAATAAGTATAAATCCATGACAGTTGTTATTTGTAGCATAAAATACAGGCAATAGAAGATAAGTGATACATAGTACATAGAAGGTAGGTGTTATATAGATAAATGAGGGGTACATTTATGGTAAATACATAGCAGATAGAAAATACAGAGGGGATTTATACACATATATAGACAAATGAAAGAGTATAGATAGACTTAATATCAAATAGAAGACAGCAGACATTTAATAGAAATATAGTTCATGATAGAAGAGAGATAATCAGTTGTTAGATAATATAAAATAGATAATGATATGTAGAAAATAAATGGTAGACAAAGGATCTTGGAAAGATAGATGGTAGATAGTTGAGAGATGACATATAGAAGACAGATTTTAGATGAGAGAAGATGGGATAAATGAAGGATAGAAAGTTGATAGGTACTAGATAAAGCACAGGTAGATGCTACAGATTGTAGAAACATGATTACTACATAAAACGTTGGTCTGATTTAGTTTTAGAATCCACCTCTACCTGACTGCAAGTGGAATGAGAGCAGCAACCAAAAATGAAGAGATAGGAATGCACAACTGATATAGATGGCAAAGCCTTCTGCCCTGTTTTTAGATGGGAAGAAAGGGTTGAAGGTGAAGGTCTGGTAGAACACTTGCCTAGTATATGCAAGGCCCTGAGTTCAATTCCTAGCATCATATTTAAAATAAAGCAAATGGGAACAAACTAACCCATCTTTAAAGAGAAGTATTCTCACTGTTGGCCATCTTGTTGCTTGCATGCAACTTCAGTGATAAGTTTGAGACCATTGATTATTGCTCATTGTTTTGGGAATGTACTGTGTGTGTTACAGTACTAGTATCTCACAATAAATTATTTTTTTATAGGAAGGCTGCTTACTCTGGGGTATAGAACAACAGTAGGAATAAAATTTGCTGTAGCTTGAAGTTATCCTGTTTCCCAGCCCACCAGTAGTTGCAACAAATCTCTCCCACTTGTGTCCCCCAAGTAAACACACAGAGCCTTATATTAATTAGTCCTGCTTGGCCATTAGCTCAGGCTTATTACTGACTAGCTTTTACACTCAAATTGACTCATAATTCTTATTTATGTTTATCCATGTGGCTTAGTACCTTTTTTCAGTTCTGCCTTGACATCTTGCTTCATCTGTGTCTGGCTGGCAACTCCTGATTCAACCTTCTTCTTCCCAGAAATCTCCTTGTCTGCTTATTCCACCTATATTTCCTGCCTGGCAACTGGCCAAGCAGCATTTTATTTATCAACCAATCAGAGCAACACATTCCCAGCATAAAGAGCAACATCACCGCATCGTTTCCCCTTTTCTTTCTATTTAAAAGGAAGGTTTGAACCTCAACATAGTAAAATTACATATAACAGAACATTTATCAAGCAAGAATTATAAGTATAATATCCATTTTATTAGTATAAGGCAATATTAAAGATAATATTCCATCTATCCTATATTTGTGAGTCTAAAGTTTCATATCTAATTTATCTTATATCATAACCAAGGAAAATTATAATGTAGTCTTCAACTAAATCAAAGACCTCAGAAGGATATAATATAACCTAAGTAAACAGCAAGAGCATTGTAAGCAACTTCCAAGAATCTAGAATTACAGATACAGCTGGCTGCCTGGACATTCATCCAAAGTTCCTCTGCAACCTTGGGTAGTCCATTTTCAGCCCATAGGTCTATTCTCTCAGTTATTTTTTTTTCCTCTGTGTCCAATAGCATTCCAAAATGGCAGGGGTAATTCACTTCAAGTTTAGGTAGCCATGCTTTCTGTTGACTCTGGGAGGCAGTGTGTCAGTGTCTCCATCCAGTAGCGTGTAACCCAGAGAGTTTTTTTTGCTAACAAAATATAAATCCATCATGCAGCATACTGTTTAGGTTGGAGATGCTTCTTTGTGCCATGGCAGGAATCTGTTATGCTATTTTACTCAAGCCTGTGTTCTGTAAGCCTGCCACAGTCAGGGGACACAACATTGTACCTAGGCCTGCCATGAGCGACATGAACTAGGAAGGTATTCTTAGCTACATTTATAATCTCTTTTTAAGCACTCTCAGGGTTTAGGTGGAAACTATTGCAACCACATGTGGTAGCCAATTGTAGTTGAAAGTTTTCCTGTGTTCTCTCAGATCCACAGGCACTCAGACCCAAATAAAACACAGATGCATGCATATATATATATATATATATATATATATATATATATATATATATATATATATATATATCATATTATACTATGACCATAGCAGCCTTCTTGCCACCTAGGTCTTATATCATAAATTAATCCATTTCTGTAAACTTATATTTTGCCTCATGGCCCATAGCATACTGGTACTTTTATATCTTGTTCCTGATGGTAGTGGCTGGCAGTTTCTCCTTGCTATCTTTTCTCTTCTCTATATGTTTGGATTTCCTGCCTGACTCTAAGCTACCTTGCCATAGGCCAAACAGTTTATCATCAACCAATCAGAGCAACACATATTCCCAGCAAACACATAGACATCCAGAACACTTTGCCTCTGGTTTTAATGGTATTAACCTCAGAATTATAATTTTTTATTAGAAATAAAAATTAATTTTATGTATAGATCTATTTCTATGTTTTTACTTCTGTTTCATTATATTTTACATGTCTTCATTTTTTCCCTAAAGCCTGATTACTGGTGCTTTATACCTTTGATACCTAGTAAGTAAAGACCCATTCTATGTTACACTCTTATTACTGAATTTCTATGGGGATTAGGGGTTTTTTATTTTCCACAGCTACATAAATGGCAAAAACATCAAAATTATTAATAAAATATTAGGCTGGTAATATGACTCATTTGATGTACCTAGAGATTTTATCTCCAGGTTCCACCAAGCTCTGGCAGTCCCACATCCCATTTATAAAATAAATACATAGACTCTTATATTACTTATAAACTGTATGGCCATGGCAGGCTTTTTACTAACTATTCTTATATCTTAAATCAACCCATTTCTATTCATCTATAAGTTGCCACGTGGCTCGTAGCTTACTGGTATCTTAGCATCTTCTCATGGCGGCAGCTGGCAGGATCTCTCTGCCTCAGCCTTCCACTTCCCAGAATTCTGTTCTCTGCTTGTCCCACCTATACTTCCTGCCTGGCTACTAGCACATCAGTGTTTTATTTATTAACCAATCAAAGCAACACATTTAACATACAGAACATCCCACAGCAATTTGGGATCCATCTCAGCCATACAGAAATTGTATATGGTGGCAGAGACTTCTAATCCATATATTTGGGAGATAGAGACAGGAGGATCAAGAGTTTAAGGTCCTGTAGTGAGTTTGGGATTCAGCTAGCTCACACAGCATCCTTTGTCAAAGCAAACAAATAATATAAAAAATTAAAATTTAAAAATATCCACAGTAATATGAAGAGCAGGATGGAACAGTCTCTAGTATTGCAGATCTTGTGCAAACCTCTGACATTGAGACCCATAACCCTATAAGTGTTTCAGTTCTTGTGTGGGCCAAGGAAGTAGAGAATGTTCAGCCTTCCTCTGTGGTTAGACTTGCAGCTCCAAGGCAGGCGTGGGCATTGAAATATCTCATTCCTTGGCAGCAGACATTTATAGGTCTTATGTAGGCCTAGGAAATATGGGAATTTTTTAGGCATTAACACAAGTCAGCATTAGAAATCTTAGCCCAAGACTGGAAACACCTCTGACCTAAAGACTTGACTGCTTTATGGAACCTTTTTGGTCTCCAGGGACAGTTGTTTCCTCTGTATGACACTTTAAAAGTCTATATCCTTCTTCAGGCTCAGGTCTATTCCCTCTCTTATTGCCTCTCTTATTTGGCTCTTCCTTATGCCCTAGCCACACTTGAACTGTTCAGCTATTTTTTGTCTGCAGTTGTGTACAGAATATATATTTCAATGTGTTGATACCTCTGCTGTCTCTGCTGCTCTGCTGCCTCTTCTGGAACTATCCTTCCTCTGAAGTGTATCCCTCGGTTACTATCTTAATTCATATTATGATGAGGAGGCAAGAAAATATCACTTGAGGAAAATGGAGAAATTGTTCTGTGGTCAAGAACACTTAGCAAACAATGCAAACAATAGCAAACACTAGCAAACACTAGCAAACAATGCAGGATTGATTCTCAGTACCCACATATTGGCACTCAACTATTTGTAAGTCAAGTTATAGGACATCCAACACATTGTTCTTACCTCTATATATACCAGGCATGCACATGGTACACATACATACATGCAGGCATAACACTTACATAGAATCATCATCAAATATATATATATATATATATATATATATATATATATGTGTGTGTGTGTGTGTGTGTGTGTGTGTGTGTGTGTGTGTGTGTATCTTGAGATATCTTTTATTTGGCCAGGTGTTACAAATCATGAAAAGCAGTAACTTGTGAATGTCTCCTTAGTTGTTCAGTAAGCCCAACTGTTTTGCCTTGTAGAACCAGTCACAAGCATAGAGATTTATATTTATACCAATCACATACTTGCCACTTCATCAAAGTTTATGTTTTGAACAAATCACAATGTTGACACTAAGACCAATCACAGTAATTGAAGTTTTTATTTTCAGACCTATCACAGTCTTGTTCTTAACAGAAACCAAAGTCATTTAAACTTGTGTTTTGTCCAATCACAGCCTTGGACCAATCAGAATCCATAGGTCTTATGTTCTCAACCAATCACATAGGCAGTGTGCATTCTGTGGTTGCCTGGATACAGTAAACATAAGAGCAGTTGACTTCAAGTGGGTGGTGAGGTAAGGTTAAGTCAACTGCTGCTGTGCTGTAAGGGAAAATTATTGAGTGATTTTGTGTTTAATGTTGTACCTATCATTGAGACAGGGATGGTGAACTCACCAACTGTAAACTGTGGATTTGATAATTTCATATTTCAGTTATATCAGTTTATAGTTTAGTCTGAATTCATGTAGTCAAGTACATACCTATCTGTGGTCCTTAAACTTAGTTGTCTAACTTGATCTTTATGAAATGGCTCTCATTTTATCAAGTAATACTATTTATACAACAGTTCGCTATCTCTGATATCCTCTTGCCTTGCATTATCAAATAGGACCTGACTGGCTGTATTTTTAAATACTGTCAAGTTTTATTCTGAGTGTTAAATGGAACCAAAACACATGAAGGAAGGTGTATGATTGATAAGGGATACATTATTGGTCACTGATACAAAATGATGGTAGATTATAGACAATAGATGATAATGTATAGATAGTACAAGATGAAGAACTAAGATAAAGTACAGGTGATAAATTGAAGAATGGGGGTATAGAAGAAAGAAGAGAGATGAAAGTTGAAAGTTGGCTAGATATATAATGGAGGATATCTAAGGGATAGATGATAGATAGATGGAAGATAGACACAGGATAGTTAGAGGATAAATGTCAGAGGAAAGACAGACATAATATAGCTAGAATATAGATGATAAATGATAGTTACAGGATAGCTAGAGGAAAGAAGATAGATGGAAAACAGAGGATAGCTAGAGGATATATAATATATAGATGTAAAACAAGTATATGGAAGTTGGGCATAGACATGCTAGTGGGTAAAATACACATGGAAGATATACCCAGGATATGTAGGGGAGAGGTGATAGAGAAAGATCGGCATAGGATATCTTGAGGAGGAATAATTGATAGATGAAAGACAAGGGAAAGCTGGAGGCTGGATAGATGGTAGACAGACACAAGATAGCTGGGTGATAAATGCTACATAGATAGTAAATGATAAATGAAAAATAGACACAGAAGAGGATAGATAAAAGATAGATGGAAGGAAGACATATGGTAGTTAGAGGATAAATAATTAATGGTAAACAGACAGGATAGCTATTTGATAGGTGATTTATATATGGAAGATAAACTCAGGATTGCTACAGTGTAGGTGTCCCATCAATGAAAGATATACACAGGATAACTACAGGATAGATGCAAAGATAGACACAGGATAGTTAGAGGGTGTATAGGTAGATAGCCATAGTAGAGCTACATAATAGAGATAGATAGATGGGATTTATACACAGGATGTATGAATGACAGATTATAGAAATTTGAGAGATGAACAAAGGGTAGCTAGATGATAGATGATGGATGATAGATACAGGATAGCTAGAGGATAGACAGTAGTTAAATGAAGATAATGGATGAATCAAAGTCTTAGAATAGGTAGAAGATGGATGAAGGA
The DNA here is from genome assembly GCF_949786415.1 of Peromyscus eremicus. NCBI lineage: Eukaryota > Metazoa > Chordata > Mammalia > Rodentia > Cricetidae > Peromyscus > Peromyscus eremicus. Next base: position 37,870,564 of record NC_081439.1, read on the forward strand.
TGAAAAAATATACATCTCTTAGGGATACGGTATATATAGTTAGTACATCAATGATAGACAGAAATTAGAGACAGACAGCAAGAATATAAATGGTACATATAATGAAAGCACAAGATAGGTAGATGATAGATTAAAGATAGATGATAATAGCTGAAAGATAGAAACAGGTTTGTAAGAGGACAGATTATTGATGGGAAATAAGTGAAAAACAGCATGGCTTGAATATACTGAATATCTAGATGATAAGTATAAATCTATGACAGATGTTATATACAGCATAAAATACAGGCAATATAAAATAAGTGATACATGGTAGATAAAGGTAGGTGTTATATAAATAAATGAGAGGTACATATATGATAAATACATAGCACATAGAAAATAGAGAGTTGATTTATATACATACAGATGATAGATTTTAGACAGATTTGATAGATAATAGATGATAGGAGATATGTGATAGAAATATTGTTTATGATAGAAGAGAGATAATCAGTTGTTAGATGATAGAAGATAGATAATGATATGTAGAAAATAAATGCTAGACAATAGATGGAAAGATAGATGGTAGATAGTTGAGAGATGTCATATAGAAGACAGATTTTAGATGAGAGAAAATGGGATAAATAGAGGATAGAAAGTTAATAGGTGATAGATAAAGCACAGATAGATGCTGTAGATTATAGAAAGATGATTACTTGGTAATACATTGCTCTGATTTGGTTTTAGAGTCAACCTGTACCTGACAGAAAAATGGAGCGTAAACAGCAACAAAAAAAGAAGTAAGAATTCATAACTGTTGTAGATGGCAAAGCCCTGCTCCCTGTTTTTATTTCACATCTAGCCAAACAGACTTTCTGAGGAAAGCCTGACTCTCTCTGGAGAAATTTGGTCTCTTTCTTGGGTTTTCCATTCTACTGCACTCAATTGCATTGGAACACCCAGTCAGACTTATTGTTATTAAAGCAGGTGAAAACAGATGTAAAGCAAAAACCGTTACACTCAAGCGAATTTAGGTTTACTTCAAGTAATTGCTAAACTACAGCTCCAGGCATGGTGTTGGACTGTGCTAAGGAGACATAGAAATAGATTGGTCTCTACTTTTAAGATCCTCACCGTCATTTCAGTATTTTAAATAGAAATTTGATTTATTTGTTTGCTTGTTCATATATTATTTATTTCAATGCCTAGCTCATGCTACTTACCCAAAATTTACCTCAAATCCTCAATTCTCCTGCCTTCCCATCTGAGTATTGAGATTAAGGCCATTTGCTGACATATTCTGCTACAGTAGTTATTTTATGTAATGAAGACACTGGATGCTTAATTAATGCAAAAATCTATCTGTCATCTTAGTCCTATTGAGGCACCATGTGACTAATTTGCCTCAGCCTTACTCATCAAGAAGCTCACCCTTCACATTTCTGTTGAATAGGGTGTCCTTTAAATGTATGCAGAAGCCAACACAGGAGGATCTTTCCAATTTGCTGAAGAAACTTCGGGAAATGGTGGATAAGGTTGGAAATGGACCCTCTAGTCCGAGAATCAGAACACGACCTGCAAGATGTGAAGGAATTATTGCCTCTGCATCTACTTCTTCACCTTCTGATCCAAGAGGTTTGACATAGACCTGTTTCTTCCATGTGCCATTGCTGACTTGAAAGCATCATAACCCTCACCTTGCTTCAAGTGTCTTAGGGAACAGAGTATTGTTTGGAGGAGACTTTGAAGTGCTTTTGGCTACACAGTTTGTTTCTCTCCATTCACAAGGCTTTGTTTTGTTTTGTTTTTCTGTTCTATGCATAAAATATTCCTGAGGCTTGTGCAAGAATGGAGCTTACTAGAAGCATATATGGAAAATAGTAATGTCCATTTTTGTGGACCTATAAAATGATACTTATAGCATTGGGCACATTTAGTTAAGAACATGAGATGGCTTTATGCCCATAAGCATATAATCTAACTCTCCTAATCTTAAGTGAAACAACTATTTTCCTGACCACATTATTCCTCTAGGAGTTTCTCTGTTTCTATGCCCTCTCTGTGGCTAAGCTTCCCAAAATATTTGTTAGACCTTGTGTCCACTCCCTCCACTGCATTTCTTCTACAACCCTCTTCAACAAGGCTATAGTTGCTACTTCATTCTACTGCACTGATGCTACACACCCTATTCTCATTGCCTCCTTAGTGGAGATATTTGAGCTCCTCCCCCACCAGAATATTCTCCAAGGTCATGCTGTGAGACTCCTGCCCTAAAGTTAGAATCACCCAGCACAAGGGTTGTATACCCTGAGTCTTTCTCTTTTTCTTGTGTGTAGAGGAGCTAATTCTTATTGATGCAAAGCATGAAAATAGGAGGTTGTGTTGCTGAATTCCTTTGCTGATTCAGATCAAGGAAGAGGGGTGGTAGGGCTGTGAGGAGGAGGAACAGAGGACAAGATCAAGTGTGCTGCTCATTGAGCAGACCTGGAGATTGGGAGCAAAACAGTGACAATTGTTGAGGCTTGAAGAGTCTCCAGTGAAAGACTTTTGTCCAGAAATGAAAAGAATACAATTCTAGTTTTTAGGTAGGGACTGGTAGTATGAGTCTATGAATAGTTCTTGACTTGGCATATTATGGATCCTGAGTTTTGACAGAACCAAAAGGAAACCAACAACTTGGGTGATTTTCAGTTACCTCATTTCTTTCTTTATGAGAATTGGTACTCCACAGTTGGAGTCTTTTTTATAATATTAATTATAACTTTAGTCTGGCAAGATGGCTCAATGGTTAAATGCACAAGGCATGAAAGCCTGATGATTTGAGTTCCATCCCCAGAACCCACATAAAGATGAAAGGAGATAACCAACTCCTAAAAGTTGTCTCTGACCTCCACATATGAGCTATGGAACTTGCCCCCAACATACATTCACAAAATAATAAAATATTTTCCTAAATTATAAGTTTGAGGAATGTAATATTGACTGCTAATTATCTTAATACAATACCTCTCCATTCTTTTCTGAAAAGGAGTGTTAAATGTAAGAACCAACTTTGACCAAAATGAAGTTCCTGTCTTCAATACCTATGAAGAATTTCATAAGACAGTTATTCAGGTAAGGGTGCTTTTGTTTGTTGGTTACTTTACATGTGAATCACATACAATGCAAGATGTACTACAGCACTTTTCTTTTTTTTTTCTTTTTTTCTATTTTTTTGTTTGTTTGTTTTTGTTTTTCGAGACAGGGTTTTTCTGTGTAGCTTTGTGCCTTTCCTGGAACTCACTTTGTAGCCCAGGCTGGCCTTGAACTCACAGAGATCCACCTGCCTCTGCCTCCCGAGTGCTGGGATTAAAGGCATGCACCACCACCGCCCGGCTACTACAGCACTTTTCAAAGCATAGCTGGAAGAGCATATGCTTTCAAATAATACAACAAGTGTTATAACAATATATGTTCTTAGATGAAACCTAAGCCACATGGGGACATTTTATGTCCTTTCAAGCATTTTTATTAAAAAGAAATTTTGGTTTATATACTGAAATTTGTGTTGTTAAGAGGCCTTAAAATATATCATTTGAAATATGTCAATAGTTTTATGAAACAAAATGCACACTTGAAAATTGTGGTTTGTGCTGTGAAACTGGGATAATTCCCTCCTCTACCACCTTTTAGCTTCTGACAGATGTTAATAACTTTCCTTCATTATTTTGACTCATGAAATGAAGTGGATGTTTTTTAAATTTCAATTGAGGCTAGGTGTGTAGTTCACACACAGCGCTTGCCTATTGTATGCAGAATCCTGGATTCTATACCATGACAAAAATAAAAGTAGCATAAAGCATTTGACTAACACTTAATGATTCTGGGATTTGTCAGTTGTTAGTTATATGCTACAAATATCTCCTCTCACATGAATCTTTGGCTAATGATACATTCAAACCAATTTGAAACCACATAAGTTAATAAGAAAATATTTGAAATTAATGGTTCAGTTCTTTAATGATTACTGTATGATTCAAATCTACTGTTCATGAGTCATCTTTGGTAAATTATATTTCGTAAGAATTTGTATATCGCATCACTTTTAGTATTACTGGCATAAAATTGATGATAATATTTTCTATTCATATTTGGTATGGCTGATGCTTCTGTAATGATACCTACTTTTTGTTCTTAAGATTGTTTGTGGGCCTGGTGAGGTAGATCAGCAGTTAAGAGTACTGGCTACTCTTGCAGAGGATCAGAGTTTGATTCCTAGCACCCACACTACAGCTCATAACTATCTGTAACTCCAGTTTCAGGGAATCAGACACTGTCTTCTGGCCTCTTTGGGCACCAGGCACACACATGGTACACAGGCATACATGCAGGAGCAAACCACTCATACATATAAAACAAAAATATTTTTAAGAAGATTGTGCTTTTCACTCTGCAAATCACTTCATCAGAGGTTTATTACCAATATTGTTCTTTTCAAAGAATTGGACATTTTACTTTGTTTTAAGGCTCTGTTGTATCTTTACATTTTGCCCTTCACTTCCATTCTGTCTCTTTACACATTTGATTATTTTAGAGATTTATTTATGTCATACTATAGAACCTTACATTCCTCTTTTCCTGAGTGGCTTATTTCTCTCACTAAAATATTTATGTGATCCATTCATTTTGTAGCTGGTCACAGAATTCTCTCTGAAGGCTGAATAATAGTCACTTACATGTTATATGACATTTTATAGAGGCTTTTATCTGTCAGTTGCTTGGAATATGTGTTAATACTTCTCTGGGGCTAAATCAAATAGTTGAGTTAGAGAACTACATGAAAACAAGAAGCTTGATGTCGCATTGGTAGTGTAGTGGTGAGCATAGCTGTCTTCTAAGAAATGAGGCTTATTTAGCTGCAAGTTGAAAACTGTGTCCTCTTTTAATGGACTATTGGCTGAATCATTTGTGAGATGGCTTCACAGTGGAACTGGCTTCACGTATGAGAGGGAACAATCATAGTGTAAGACAGAAAGCCAGATCGTGGGGAGGAATCATCAGTCTTCTTCTGTAACAAACACCTGTTAGGAATCAATCACAGTCTCATAAGAACTAAATCAATTACTAATGAGGGCAGTATCCTCAGTGTCCTTCCACTAGGCCGCTCCTCTTTTTTTTTTTTCTTTTGTTTTGTTTTTTCGAGACAGAGTTTCTCTGTGTAGCTTTGCACCTTTCCTGATTCTCACTCTGTAATCCAGGCTGGCCTCGAACTAACAGAGATCCACCTGCCTCTGCCTCCCGAGTGCAGGGATTAAAGGCGTGTGCCACCAGTGCCCAGCTAGGCCTCTCCTCTTAAATACTTTACCACCTCTCCCATTGTACATTGAGGACCAAGCTTCCAGTACATGAATGCTTGGAGGACTGACCATATCCAAATCATACCAGATTGCTTCCAATTTTTGGCCATTGTAAATAATGCTGCTGAGAATGTGGATGAACACAGCCATTTGAGGCTCTGCTTTCAACTCTTTCTTCTGTTTGTCCAGAAGTAGAAACACTACAGTCTATGGTGTCCTCTAATATTTTGAGGTATGGTCATACAGTTTTCTACAGCTTCTTCATTTTAACCTCTCAGTGACAATACACAGGGATTCACATTTCTTCACAATCTTCTCAAAGCTTGTAGTCAGAGTCTTGTCTTCAGTTCTAGTTCCTTTCCACTTGTGTTTGCTTTTGATTTTTGTTACTGGGCTTGGGTACCAGGGTCTTGAGAATCTGGCCAGTACTCTACGAACATAATCAAATGCCCAAGCTATCCAGTTGTGTTTTACTGTGCAATTTAACCTCTACTTTGATGTTTTCTTTCCCTTTAAGCTGAAGATAGAACCCGGGGCCTCATACATGCTAAGGAAGTGTTTGGCCACTGAACTATAATCTCAGCTCCTGAATTGATATTTTTATGATAATTTCATTAGAAAACCTTTTGCTTATGTTTCACATCTCTGATCAGTTTAGTGTCTTGGGTTCACTCAAATTTTTTAAAACCCTTGTCATGTGTGTTGCAATATTCAGCTCTCATTTGTGTCTTAAAACTCCAATTTTTTTAATCTCATCCTGCATTTTACTGTTTCTATATACTCTTTTTTTTATAATAGATTGCCATTCCGTGTGCTTGCTATTTTGTTTTTACCATGAGATCCTTTAGTTGTAACTATCTGTCTGCATGAATTCTATGAGCCTGTTTCTTAAAATAAACATTTTATTGCAGAACAGGGCTAAGGACTGCTTTGAATGATATATTAAATTGGAGTTAGAAGACTACACATGTATTGTCTGTATTGTATGTAGCTCTAAATTCAAGTGCATGTGGACATCTGATTTGTGTTTCCTAAGGTAGCCTATATTTAGTTGTCCTCTTCTTAGAATTGAAACTGTGGCAGGCACACACATGTCCACATCTCCTTTGAACAATCTTTTGGAATTTCCCATGCTCTATATAACACTTTTTGGGAAACCTGGCTTCATACCATAGTTTCTGACTTCTTGTACTATCTGTTAACACACCTTTGCTTTATTCCCAAGCTCTAAGTCATCTGTGATAGACAGGTTTCCCAAGTCTCTTCCCAAGTCTCTAACATTCCTTTGTGGCCTAGTGCCTACATTCACAGTAGTGTGTGATATGTTGTTTCCGTTACTTTACTATGAGCTTGGTCCTAGTATTGAAAGCAAGTTCATTATTTTATTAGCATACACAAATTTCATGTAATAGTCAGTTTCACTATGACATTTTCATATATTTATATAATTATTTTGATCAAATTTGCATCCCATTACCCTCTATTGTTCCTTCCCCTTCTCACTGATCCCTTTCCTCCTCCCAGCCATTCTACCCTTCTACTATCATAACTTGGAAGAAAAGGATTTCATGACACCACACCTTTCCCTGAGAATTAATAGTAGCTAAGGGAGAGCAGATCATGAGTCCTCAGTTCTTCCTAAGGGTTTCTAGGCAATTAATGGTTGCTAAATGGACAAAAGACATTTTATTCTGGCTGTAGACACTGAAAATGTACTCAAAAACCTATATGGAACCCCTCACCCATGCTCCTGTAAGCAGCCCTAATGAAATTTATAGAATCAAGCATGAAAACATTTTTATTGATTAAAAAGTTCATTTAAATGTTATTAACAAGAAAGTATTTGTCTACATATTATATCCATTATACAGAAGGAAAGGGATGGCAGCAATCATCTTTATAAGTATATAACAAGACTAAGCACAAATGAAAGTGCCCTTAAAAATTCTTGGTATTTAAAATTAAATATACTTTAAGTGTGACAATCTAGACATAGAACTTAATCTTCCTGTCTTGTGCTGGAGAGTTAATGTTTGTTGGGTGTACACTGAAATTTGTTTGTTTGTGACACATCATTTGATAAATATCTCATGCTTAAGGTTAAGTAGATTCTGTGTAGGAGGCAGAATAACAGATTTTTTAATTAAGTATGTGTCCAATTTATTGATATTTAAGTAATACACATTTTCAGTATGCTGTTAAAATTATTTATAAATCTATAAATAAAGCTATCATTTTATAATTGTTGCACTATTTGATTATGTTATTATTCTCTTTACTAGTCATTTGAAAACATTTCAATTATACTGAACATAGATGGAAAAGTTGTTTTCATATCGCAGAATGTGTTACCTCTTCTTGGCCATCGACCAGTAAGTGTTTCCAACTTTTGGGGGAAAGGGTCATGCTGGTTTGCTGTTTTTGGGTGTTTCTTTTTAGCTTCATATAACTCATTGATGTCCAACTATACCCATTTAATTATGGCATCTATTATAGGTCTAATTTTTCTGTATCTAAATTCTTGTTTAATTTATTTTTAAAATCTTAAATATATTTATTTTATGTGTATAAACATTTTGCCTGAAGGTGTGTCTGTGCACCTTGTACGAGCCTGATTACTGTAGAGGGCAGAAGAGGGCATTGGGCCCCTTAGATTTGGAATCACAGACAGTTGTGAGCTGTTATGTGGGCACCAGGAACTGAATCCAGGTCCTATACAAGAGAAATAAGTACTGTTAATAACCAATCTATCTCCCCTGCCTACCTTTCTTTCTGTAAAAATACATTGTATCTACTAAGTAGTTATACGTACCTTTAATTTTTTATGATTTATTTTTAATTTTTAAATATTTTTGTGTATGGGAGAGAGACTGAATGTATGTCACACATGTGAAAAAGCCTTCAGAGGGTTTTGGCTACCATGGAGCTGGAAATCCAAACAGTTGTGAGCTGTCTGACATGGGTGATGTGAAAATCAATGAAATTCCAGATTAATCAGAGATAAATTAGTTTGGGTATTTGAATTGTATTTTTATAAATGAACCAATGAAAACATTTTTAATGAAAAAATAACTATTTCTTTATGGTACTGGGGATTGAGGTTTCCCCACCAAAATGAACAAGGCCAGATTAAAATGTAGAGAGGGCTTTGGACCCAAGTGTGAGGAAGGTACAAAAGAGAAAGGATTCCCATTGAAGAGTGAGAAAGTGTGGGGGTTTCCCATCCACATTCAGTTTCTTGGACACTGTGGATAAAGAGCTGAAATTTTTCCAGGCACATAGCACAGAGGGAAAGAACACATGGTAATGATTACAACATCTGTTGTCTCTGAGATGGCCAGGGAAGACTTCAAATGTTTGAGAGAAAGGATGTACAGAAAAACTGTATCCAGAATAGATTGTAGCAAGCAGTAACTGCTGGAGGGTAATGAAAACTGACTGAAGCACAGTACCTATTGCCATAAATGGTCAAGGGTAGAGCTAAATTCATTGGTGGTAAGGAGACAGGTCAGACTAATAGTATTAGTGTAGAAAACAAAATCTGTTCTCTCTCTTTCTCTCCAGGAGGATATTATGGGGAAGACTTTATTAAACATTCTTCTTGATGAGGAAAAAGAAGAAATATCTCAGAAGATCGTTCTTAAACTTCCTTTGGCACAGTCAGGTATGTTCATATGGTTTTATTTTGTTTTAATTTAATTTTGAGGTTTTGAGTGACAAGTAACACCCAGTCGAATAATTTCTTGCTGTCTTAACACTTAGTAATTTTTTGAAAAAAATATTAGTCACTGTAGCTGCTGATCATATATTCATTTAAGTTTATAGCTTATAGATTCAAACACCTCCTTTCTAACATTTTAAAAAAATTCTCTCCTGTGGGGGAGTGGGGAGGAGCTCATGCACCCTCACCCTCAGATGAGGAGCTAGTGACAGTTGATGCATACTGGGAGAGGTAAGTGGGTTTTCTTCAAGGTTTGGCCCCTGACAGGCTGACCATGATCTAGTACAGTGTTTCTCAATCTTCCTAATTCTGTGACCCTTTAATACATTTGCTCATGTCATGGTGACCCCAACTATAAAATTATTTTAATTACTACTTTATAACTCTAATTTTGCTACTGTTATGAATTGTATTATAAATGCCTGTGTTTTCTGATGATCTTAGATGACCCCCATGAAAGGGTCATTTGTCCCCCAAAAGAGTTACAGCCCATGTGTTAAGGACCACTTCTGTAGTGAATGTTTGCATTCAGAAGTGTATGAGCAGCACAAATTGGAATTGTGTGGTTTTTTTTGGGCACAAAGTTGGGAAGGAATTAGTGGGGATGTGGAGCTGGATCTAGTAGGACCTGGTGGGAGTGGGACATGAACATGATCAAAATATACCACATGCATATATGAAATTCTCAAAGAACTAATAAAAAATTCTTTATTGAAAAGTCATTCCCAGCCCTGTCTTTTTCTTTACCCTAAACCCTAATTACAGCAGTATTTCTCTAATTGTAGTAGTGTTATATAAATTTCAGTGTATTATATTTTGGGTGGTATCCTATTCTACAAATGATACCCTTTGAGTACAGCATTCATTGAAAGAAAATCGTGTTCTTTAAAATGTTGTCTTGAGCCGGTTGTGGTGCAGCACACCTTTAATCCCAGCACTCGGGAGGCAGAAGCAGATCTCTGTGAATTCAAGGCCAGCCTGGTCTACAGAGAAAATTTGAAGAGAGCCAGGGCTAGATGGAGAAACCCTCCCCCAACAAAAAAAAAATTTTGTTTTGACTAAAGAAGACTTTCATTGACTTAAATAATCCCTCTGACTGTACAACTTTGTTTCTTGCTCTCTTTAGTTGGCAACCTTATTGAGTTTTGCTGCTATGTAAGAAGAGGAAATGCCGGCCGGGATGCTCTGGATACATATGGTCACGGGGACATGTACGAAGGCAGGGACACATATGAGTATGTAAAATTCATCTTGTACCTGCAGGATTCTTATGATGGTAAGCAACCCAGCCCCAGTCCATGATTTTTAAATGATGTTCAAGAGTGGTGTATTCCTAATTGCTAGCATACATGTTCTTGTATTATTGGTATTTACAAAATCTTTGATATCCCTACACTGACAATTTCTGGCTACACCTATTAGGCATTAAAAAATAATAGAAAAACTTATAAGTTGGTTTCTTAGAGAAATAGATTGACAAAGAATAGCTGTCTCCTCTTACAAAACAAAATAAAATGTAAAACCTATTCCTAAAAGTTAATGCACTGCCAAGCTTAAAGGGAACCCCATGAATACCTAAACTTACAAATGGATTTTGTAGTTTATAAATCATACCACAGATTGGATTAACTGGGGTCTAAAGTTCTAACATCCTATCAAAGACAAATATATAAAATATAAACACTAAAGTTCTGTACACTAATATAGGAAAAGAAGTTTGTCAATTGTGTAATGTGTACTATGGGGTCTAGTGTATAATTTTTGAGATTTAAGGAAGTACAAGCTGATAAATAAACATACGTAATTAAAATTAACTCATTTGTAGCCATAAAACATTTAACATCAGAAGCAAGCTGTGCTTTAGGTACCCAAATGCTTGTTAAGACATTTCTCATGTTTCTTGGAAGTTAAAGTTAAAATATCTTTAAAAAAATACTTAGATAGATGCATGTACATTTATACTTACACACACACACACACACACACACACACACACACAGACCATGTTTCTTTTAGAGACTACCACAACAATACATAGAGCAACAGCAAAAGATAGACATCAGCACAAATTCACATTTGATTTTCTGTATGAGTGTCTCATATTTTGGTGGTGACCATCTTGGGAGCTGGGATGAAAGGGAAGGAAGACAAGGAAAATCCCATGGCTCAGAATGTTGAAAAATGCCAATAGGATGGTAAATAGCATTATGATATGGCATTTGTCTTCATCCTTGCTTATCTTGTGTATCTTTTCATTTAATTGCCATTGTGTCTATCACCCTTAGAGTCATTTGTGTTTTTTGGAAACTATGGTCCAAATAGAAGAAATATTTGGTCATCAACTCCAAGGCTGTTATGGGAGCAACAGTACTATCTTGTGGGAACCATTTCAGTTCTTCGTACAAAGGCTGAATCAGTGAGTATGCTGTCTGTTTCTCCCACTTTGAAGGGCATATCATTTTCACTTTCAGCCTCTGGACATCAGTGCACAAACATTCAATACTCAGTAAAGAAAGAACAACTTGTATGTTTCTGTTAGTAAGTGAATTTCCATGTAACAGCAGCTCTGTTTTTTTTTTCTCTTAGATAGTTTTTTTTTGTTTTTGTTTTTGTTTTTAACCTCTCAAAGGAAAAGTGAGTTTTTAGAATCCAAGTGATAGGTTGAAATTCCTTTAGTTTATTGTTTCAGTAACATGGGACACTTTTCATGTCCCAGATGTTGTGGTAAGTGCCAGGGGAATACATAGAGGCAGACAATAAACAAAGTATTGATGAAAAATGTCATAGGGATGAGAGTTGGTAGGGTATCTCTGGTGATTTGTGTTTGGAGTACAGGACGCCAAGAATGATTTAAAAAAAAGGCAATCTGTGTAGAGAGTGCCTTGACTCCACTTTGAAGATTTTTAAGGAAAAAAAAATTGGTTATGTGACTCAAATAAGGGGAAAATGGTAAGGGGATAGTGGAGGCAGGCAGGGAACAGAGTGTACAGAACTTCACTATCTGTACAAATACATATGAAATTTATGCTAAATACACTAGAACGCAGAGGGGTAGTATGATATGGACTGAAAACACCAGGCTGCTTTATAGGTAAATCATGAAGCATAAAGAAACAGGAATGGAGCTAACCAGATGAGGATGGTAGGTCTGGACTGATTGTGGTCATGGGGGTGTAAATTCCAGGATTTGGGATGAATGGAGGCACTATCAGCAGATACAGACAGGACTAGAAAATTGTAGACTGTGCAGTATTGGTGGCCCAGATGAGGAGCTCCATTTGGTCTGTGGACCATGTTAATATTGTGATGGCAGAGTAGATGGTTCCTACATTCAATTTTAGAATAAACCACTTCTCTATATTGAAGATAGTAAGGAAAGTGGTATAGAGGAAAAAACTGAAGGAAGTTTGTCTGATTTGATTGCCTCATTCATTCTTCCTTTGTGCTAACCCTCTAGGCCCTGAATTCCATTATCGGCCATGAGAATACCGTCTTCTAATATGTAGGACTCAGCCTCAAGGTCTATTTGTTTTTCTGAGAAAGAGAAAACAAATCTTTCTTGGTTCACCCATATTCCACTAGTCTCCATCATGACACCAGGAAGTTTTTTGTGATTTCCTCCAGTTTTTCTTTCTGGGCCTCTAGGATATTGTTTCTATATCAGTGGATATTTTGGAATACATATCTCAAGAGAACAGAGGGATAGTGTTCCAAACAGTCTGTACAGTATGATGGTACAAAACAGTGAGAACTTGAGTCGAAGTGAAATTCATCTTCTGGATCTACTAGTGTTGGGCTAAACCATTGTATGTGTATACCTTGTTTTCATACCTGTAAACCCAGTGTCTTCCTCACACTAACATGTGGATCAGTTGTATCTTGAATATGTAATGTATGTGATAAATGTCAGGGAATTTTTAGTATACAGATACATTTAAATGACAATTAGGGGGCTGGGAGAGCATGTAGCTCTACTCTGCACAAGGCTATATAGGTTTGACTCAAATAAATGCCAAAATGATGATGACAACAATGGAAACCAATATGCTAATTTTTCTTCAGAAACATCCTGTTGAAATTCAATCCAATGTTATAGTTATTGAATCGGATGATGACACTGATATACAGCACTGCAGGTAAGACATACCATGGCTGTAAGTAATTAAAACCAAAGCAATAGAAAGATCATCTAAGGATTTTAATAAATCTAAAATGACCAATTTATTGGTATGAACCTACCTCATCATTTAATATAATTTATAGTTTTCCCACAGAATACTGATAATTGCCTTTTTATTTCTAATTTTTAAATTTTAATTATCTTAAAAGTGCAGATTTTTCTTGCCTATCTGTCTGTCTGTCTATCTATCTATCTATCTATCTATCTATCTATCTATCTATCCTTATCATATATCATCTAACTGTATGTGTATTTGTGTTTATCACCACTTCCAGCTTCCAGATCTGTGTATTTTAATATCTGTAAGTGATTATGTAACCAGTGTCTGTTGCGTTATTTTGTAGATTGGTCCAATAATAATCCTATAAAAAATGACAGAAAAAAATATAATATACATCTGAGGATGTGAGCCCAATTCTTGGCATCCACATGGTGGAAAGAGAGGCCTGATTCCTGAAACTTTTCCTCAGTCCTTCACACAAGTGACATTCAGGAATGAACACATGCACACACACACACACACACACACACACACACACACACACACACAAAATGAATAAATATTTTTTAAGCAATAGGAATATTGAAAACAGACATGGTAGCATTCAAGATACGGAGTAAGAGAAACAGTAGCTCAGACTTATCTTGGCTGTCCTGGAACTCACTATGTAGACCAGGCTGGCTCAAATTCACAGAGATCCACCTGCCTTTTTCACCCCACTGCTATGATTAAAGGTGTGGGCCACTGTGTACAGCCTGCAAGATAATTTAAATGCAAAATGTTGCTTTAAGATTTTAAGAAAACCCTAAGCTTACCCTTTAAGACAGTTTTGCCAAGCTAAGTCATTTTAAGATGAAAGAATAACATCTGAAGTACTTGGGAGACCCAGAGGTACCAGGCTGTTTACTACCTTAAAAAATTCACAGTTGAGAACAGATGGATAAAAAGTAATAATATTCTACAGCTAAGACACCTGGTTGAGAAAAAGTTGGGGAAGGCTTGAAGTTTTCAGTCTTCAATGATTGGTTTAAAATGAGGGATGGGAGGAGTCTGGGTCTAGTACAATTGTCAGTTGGGCTTGCAACCAGAAGCCCCTGAAGCTGGCCTAGAAGCAGCCAAGACAGACTTTTAAATTCCACTCATCTATAAAGTCACAATGAGAATTCTACAGAGACTGAAAGTGGATAAGTGGTTGCCTCTGGCCAGGTATTGTATGTGGATGGGGACAGAGGGGAATGATTGCTAGAACAGTATAGTTTTTTTAGATAAGAAAATGTTCTTAAATTCTCTAGGGGTTTATATTAGTGCTTTGTCCAGGAACTGCAAAGTCCTGAGTTCAGTCACCAGCATATAAATAAATATGTAAAGACAAAAGGACTAAAACCCTCAAGGGAACTAAAATTACTCCAATAATTGTATGATGTGAATGTGCCCAAAATCATTGAATTTTAAAAGCTTTAATTGAATTGTATGAAATGTAAATTTGATGTATAAAAGCTCTGGGGCTGGGAATGTAGTTCAGTTGATAAAGCATAAACCTGGAGTAGTTAATAGTATGTGCCTATAATATCAGACTCCAGAGGTGGGAATAGGCAGATCATTTTTTTTTAAAAAATTGAAAAAATTATGTGCCTGGTGCTTTGTCTGCATGTATGTCTGTGCACCACATGTGTGCAGTGCCATGGAGGCCAGAGTAGGGTGTGAGATACCAGGAAAGTGGAGTTACAGACAGTTGTGAGCTGCCACATGGGTGCTGGGAAATGAACCCCAAGCCCTCTGAAAGAGCAGCCAGTATTCTTAATTGCTGAGTCATCCCTCCCACGCCCAGATTACAATTGTAAGGTATTCTTTGGTAACATACTGAGTTTAAGGCTAGTCTCAGATACATTGAGATCCTGCCTCCAAAAGAAAATCAACGTGTGTGTGTGTGTGTGTGTGTGTGTGTGTGTGTGTGTGTGTGTGTTTGCTGTCTTAGAATTTTCTTTAAGTATTTAGATATTATAAATAATACATGACATTGTTTATGTTTAAATTATTTCACATTGGAAATCAAACCAGTAAGAGTAATTATTAGCCGGGCAGTGGTGTCACACGCTTTAATTCCCAGCACTTGGGAGGCAGAAGCAGGTGGATCTCTGTGAGTTCGAAGCCAGCCTGGGCTACAGAGTGAGTTCCAGGACAGGCTCCAAAAGCTACACAGAGAAACCCTGTCCCAAAAAACCAAACCAAACCAAACCAAAACAAAACAAACCAGTAATTATTAATCATTTTATGTCCAAATCATGTATGCAAGTGCTTGCAATAACCCATTAACTGTTTTTTTTTTTTCTATTTTATCTCCTCTGAATGCACTCAGAATTTCCAAAGTGTCATTTACCGCATTTACTGTTAGGTTATTTTGTTTGTTCGTTTTTGTTTTTTAAAGTCATACTTATTAACATAATTCATCCTCTTATATTTTGGAGTGATGGAATTTTTCTGTTGTTTGTCCTCTCAAACTAAACTGTTTTTTGTGTCTGTGTGTTTTAGAATGTTAGGGATAACCAGGCTTTTACACATATTGGCTAAATGTTCTTCCACTGAATCATACTTCTAATCCTAAGACACAGTACATTTTAAAGTTAAGCATACAAAGTAATGGGTTTGCATTATGACATTTCCATATTTATCTATCATTATATAAAACAGATTTTTAATATAATATCCTTATTAATTCATTGAGAATTTCACATGATATATTTAAATAATACTCACCTCCAGCTTCTCTTTCTAATTCTTCCTAGATCTATTCCCTCATATTCCACCCCTACCCCTTCCAACTTCTTGGCCTCTTTTTTTTTTTACATATTCTACTTAGTCTGGTTTGTGCTGGCTACATACTCATGGATTTGGGGCTGTCCACTAAAACTTGTTCAGCCTACCAATGGTCATACTCTTAAGTAAAATTGATGCTTCCTTCCCCAGAAAACACCAACTGTCAACAGCTTCCCAAATTAGGGATAGAGGCTTATGAGCCCCTCCCCACTCCATTCTGGAATGTTGACTGACCTGATCTTACATAGATCTCATGCAGGCCATACCACTCCCATGAGTTTATGAATGCAGTGATCCTGTCATGGTCAAGATGACACTGTTTCATCCTTGATCTCTGGTCTTACAGTCTTCTTGACCTATCTTCTGCAATAGTCCCTAAACCTTGTGTGGCAGGGAATCATAGATTTACCATGTAGGACTAAACACTGCAGTAACACTTATTCTCTGCACTTTGACCAGTTGTGAGTTTCTATGTTAACCACTAAATACTGCACAAAGAAACTTCTTTGATGCGTTCCGAGAGCTATACTAATCCATGGGCATAAAGATATTAATTTAGAGGACAGTTTGATACTATGTTATTTAGCAAAATAATGGCAAGTTGATTCACCCTAATGGCTGGTGAGCTCCTCAGCCTTGTGTCCTTTGTCAGATTTATGGTGCTAGTCATCTGTTCTTCCTCCTGTGGTGGGTCCTTCAATCCATTCTGAAATGGGTTGTTTGTCCCCATAGCATTCATGCCACTATTGAAAACATGTGCATATTTGCCATGCCAGTCATTATTGTTGATCACAATGTTCACAGCTGGTAAGACCACTGATGACTTTTTCCTCCATCAGCCTAAATAACTCTTCCAGTACTTTGAAAGCTAGCCAGCAGAGAGGAAGCTTCCTGGCCAGTACACAAAACACATTTTGATAATGATTTCTTTATGATTTTATATTAAGGTTTCGAAAACGACGCAAGGGGAATGGAAATCAAAGAAATTGCAAGGCTGAAAATTTGAATGCGGAAGATCCTCAATCAGTCAGTGAAGTATGTACATTGACAGCCACTAAGTAGAACCCTCGGTCTTTATCCTTGTAATGCTACTATTTAGTTAATATGTGTTGTCAACATAGAAAGACATTCATTTCAGTAACTGTCTTGTGAGCATGGCAGTGTCCTATAGTATGCTTTTTTTTTAACCATAATAGCCATGCTTAGAATAGTCTCTGTGATAACTTAGAAAAAAAATCAAGCTAAACTCCTTTTCAGACATCATTGAAAGTGTTTATTTATTTATTTATTTTTGTAATTTGTAAAGAAAGTTTGAAAGTTGGGCATCTTGACTTATGCCTGTAAGGCTAGAAATTGGGGCAATGAGGTAGGAGGATGGCTGCAAATTTCAGGCCAGCTTGTGCTACATAGTGAGTTGCAGGAGAACCTGGCCTAAAAAGTGAGACCTTGTCACAAAAACAAGTTTATCAAGGCATGGGGAGATGTTTGGTGGGTAATAGAACTTCCTGTGTGAGCATGAGCACCCAAATTCAAATTCCCAACACCCACATAACATTCTTGGAGTACATGCTCACTCTTGTAACCCTCACCCTGTAGAGCAGTGGTCCTCAACCTTCCTAATGATGAGGTTAATAAAATTCCTCAAATTGGTTAACTACAACCATAAAATCCTTTTGTTTGCTATTTCATAACTGTAATTTTGCTACTGTTATTAATTGTAATGTAAAATTTTTGGAGATAGAGGTTTGCCAAAGGGGTTATGATGCACAGTTTGAGAACCACTGTTTTAGAGTGTGGAGACAAGAGCTAGGGCTTGCTGAGTGCCAGACCTAGCTCTAGGTTCAGTAATGAGTTTTGGTTCAAAGAAATTAGATAGTAATAGAGCAGGACACCCAGTGTCAATCAGAGAGAGGCGTATATACTTAGACACACACACACACACACACACACACACACACACACACACACACGGTAAGGGAGTCCATTGATCTATTTGCTGCTCTGGGTTCTATGAGGAAACTTCAGAACATATTACACATCCCATTATGGGTAGTGCATGATCCCTAATTAGCTTTGCTTGTTCCTATCCTTTCCTTAAGGCATTTCCTCATTATCATTCATTATTCATTATTCATTGTTTACTGGAGTGAATCCATTAGGCAAAGGCATTAATAAAAATCTAAAACTTTGCCTTCCTCTTGGTGATCTGAAACTCAACTCCAATACAATATTACAATAGAATTTTAAGAAGGGAAGTATAGAAGAACAAGCATTTCCCACTGGTACTTAGTGAAGTTGTCTCTCCTTCCCTGCCACTGCATGTTGCATGTAGCCTAGGTGATATTGTGCACCCACCACAGATGGATGCCTTCTTCTGATCTCTGTGGGTAGCAGGCACATATATGGTGTACAGACCACAAACATGTGAAATGAAATAAATAAATGCATTTTTAAAAGAAGGGACTTATATGTAAATACCATACTCCCAGCCTGAGGTTGTAGTCAAGTGTTAAGCACTGACCTAGCATACTGTATACAATCACAACAGAGTAAGAGCTTCTGCCTTTGAAGAAGTACTTATGCTGAACTTAGCATTTTGTTCAGAAAAAGTATGAAACAGAGGAAATTAGATAGAAGACTAAGTATAGATATAGAACACAGAGAGGGGACATAACTCAACTTGAACTTTAAACAAAATGACCCTGAGCAAGATGAATAGCAGTCTAATATCAGCTCAACAGATTATCTTTCTAAGTAATGAAAAGATTGCCATATTTCCAATATTGCATTAAGTACAAATAAGAGTACACTTAATCAGTCAGGTTGTTCCTGTTTCCTAAAGATGAAATGCTTCATATGATTCAAGAAACAAGTTTCTAAAAGAAAAAGTGCCATAGATATGTCTTGGTAGATAACCCTACCCAACCAAATCAATTACCTCCGTGAAACCAAACTAAATGTTTAGGCGGGGATGAAGAGGATTTGACTGATGAACACATTTCATATGAAGAGTGATTCATGTGCTATTCAAAATGGATCAGGTTATTAAGGAAATAGAATCATACCACTCTTTAGGAATAAAATATGCAAAGTCTTAAATTATCAAGCAAGGTCTGACATGAGATTTTTTTACTTTTTGAAGATGGTGACCATGAGAGTCTGAGGAGATAGCTTAGTCCATATAAAGTGCTAGCCTTGCAAAGACAATGACTTACGATTATCCTGAGAACCCACCTCAGTATGGTGTACATAATGGCATGATGCTGTGCACTCATAATCCCAGGACTGAAGAGGCAAGGACAGGCAGATCTCTGTGGTTTGTTGTCCAGCCAGACTAGCTTGGATAGTGTGAGAGATTCAACACACGTGCTTGTCATGTAGCTTCCAAATGCAAGTTCACATATGCACAAGCACCCGCAACATACACATATGTGTACACACACACACACACACACACACACACACACATTATTTGTAGAAACAATTCTTTTAATTTTCATTTTTAGTACATTCTAAGCTGATGGTAGCCTGTTTTATATACCCTTACAGTGCTGAAGAACAGACTGCTCTGTTCACTCTTGCAATGCTGGGCTTCCACAGAGGGCAAAAACTCCCATTTGCCACGTGGTCATGACCTGCCATGTGGTTGGTGGGAATCAAACCCAAGTCCTCTGGAAGAGCAGCCAGTGTGCTTGAGCACTGAGAAATCTCTCCAGACTCCACTAAATTGCATTTTAATCTTAGAGAATTTTCTATTTAAGGCTAGTTTCTTGGTAACTAGTCTGATTCCAAGTTGAGCATACATAAGTGTTTTAAATTAGCATTTGACTAAAACACAAGCAGCCTAAGGGAAACTGACAGCAATGGATTTCTTATTACAGCCAAAATACTCTTACTGATATCATCCCATTTATTCAACCTGAAGCATTAATCATCTCTTACTTGGCTTTCACTTGCTTGAAGCATACTTTGCATGTGCAGGAACTCTGGGAAAACCCACCGGTGGCTACTATCCAAAAGATGTTGAAGCTTAGTTCCTTACAACAATATTTTAAAGGATATATATTGGATTTTTTGTTAGCTTTTCAATTGATTGAAGTATGTTTAAAATTATGTCTAAAGTTTGGGTTCCTGCTTATGTTTCCATTTATTTGCATCTTATTCTATCTGGTTAGTGAAACGTGTTACCTTCTTTTGGAAATTCAGGTTGAGATTATAGATATTCAACTGTCCAGTGAACGAACACCGCTTGGATTATTTCAGATCAGGTCACCGTCTCAATCAAGTACATGCACAATAATAAGTGTAGATACAAACAGGAGCCCGAGCACAAGCGTTTCATCCACAGAATATGCAGCAGCAGCATTTTCACCAGGTAGGTACAACCAGCTATTTGGATGTGGACTAAATAAATGGGATGACATTTGAGGTGGTTGCAAGGTTTAAAATAAAGATAGTGTCTGGTTTATAATGGTGTGAAATCACAGATGTCAAGTCCAACATTGCTCATTTTCTGTGAATTTTTCAGATGATGATTTCAGAGCAATAAAGTAAGAATCTTCTCATAGATTCAAGCAATCAGGGCTCTTACACATTTTATAATTCCAAGCAAGAAATGTGCAGACTTTCCTCCTTTCTGCAAAATTAGTATTATTCAGTTGTTTTTTTTAATACTACAAACATTGTGATAGACCTGTCTTTGAAGAAATAATGTTTTATCATTTGTGTCTATGTAGTCTAGTCTATTGTAGGAACAAGCTTTTAGTGTTTTTTGTTGATGTTTTGAGACAGAGTCTTGATGTATAATTCACCCTGTCTTAGAAGTCACAGCAATTCTTTTACCTCTACTCCTGAGTGCTGGGATGACAGAAACACAGGCATGTGCTTTGCTAGGAAATTTTAATAGGAGTAGAGGCAAAAAAGGGTCAATCCCTCAAAAATACTGCTGTTCCTTTTATGTGTTTCAATAAAAAAGTACTAATTACACAATTGTGCAAAAATATGCAACACTTGAGAAAAGGACAGGTATCCTTTTACCATGTAGATCTTATTGTAGAGATTTGTATTGTGGAATTTTCAGATATTGTGGTTAATCTTTTATTTTATTCTTTTTTCTCAGTTCCAGATGTAGTTTTAATGTTTAAATAGTTTTTAGTAACAACACTTCCATTTTTCCGTAAGTTGCAGAGCTCTATTCCAAACTATCCTTTGAAAACAGCACAAGGGTATGTTTGTGTGTATGTGAGAGAGAGAAAAACTATTTCTTATATTTACATGAGCAGTGATTGCTCTTAACCCAATTGTCTGGATTTACTTTGTAGGTTTGTTCTGAGGAATTACATTTATTACTGTTAAACTATGGACAAATCCTTATAAGCTCTCACAGCTGTCCTTGCCAGTCAAAAGAGCACATCATGATATTTAGCAACAAATGTTGAATTTGAAAACTTCTGGGTTCCTTGCTATGGCTTACTGATATTTATTTGGTTTTTTCATTTGGTACCAGAAAACTGCAAATATACTATTATGGTTCAAAAGTGATTTGGAAGTGTTTGATAGTACAAGAGTTTAGACAAAATTCTGAACACTGAAACTATCAAGAAACTAGAATTTTCCAAAATGACTAAAATGGAGAATCTGAAACTAATATATTGATGGAAGGGTAGTTTGCTTGTATCCATAGCATTGTGGTGAGGTGTGCATCCTGAAGTTGCACAGAGAAGTTGGGAGTTATCTGGTGGGTCACTGTGCCTGATCCTGATGTTTGCATTTTGTATTTTTTTTTTCATTTTAAAATAATTTTGGACTTAGAAGAAAATTTCATTGCAGTACTCAGAAGGTAGAGGTAGAAAGATCAGGAGTTCAAGGCCATTCTTGGCTACACAATGAATTCAAGGCTATTCTGGAATTCATGAAATCCTGTCACAAAAAATTAAATAATTTGCATTGAAAGAACAGTACAGAGAAAAATGAACAGAAGAGAGAAATTTTAGCCATTTTATTCTGATCCCCCTAAAACCACACATTACATAAGCAAAACACCACTGGGTTTCGTGCCTATTCCTAATGTGAAGCCTTTTCCATCTGGCTTCTTTTACTTAGAAATGTACAGTTGAAACTTTCCATGTCACAAGAGGAAACAATGATCCACTTCATTTTATTGCACTTTATGAATATACTACAGGATTTTAGTCTATCCACCAGTGGAAGGACATCTGGGTTGCTTTCAGGATTTTGCCGATTGTGAATAATGTTGCTACAAATATTTTCCCAAAAGTTTTCTGTGGAACTTTAAGTTTGCTTGGGTAAATTCCTGACTGTGAGACTACTAGGTCATATAGGAAGTATGTTAAGTGGATTTTCCAAATGTTGTCATAATTCTTCATTATTGTTTTTTGTCAGCTATTAAAGCAAAGGTGTATTGCAACATCTTACAGAGTAATCTGCAACTTATTTCAGCTTTATTATTATAGGACACCAAATATTCTGAAGTAGAGCCCACAGAATGTTGCCATGAAAGGTTACTAACAACTGGGCTGGATTTAAGCACCAGTGTGAACTGGGAGGTGGACAGAAATTCAGACATATTTTACTTCTCCTTTACTTTCAAATATGAATGGCTTTTAAAAGTACTGTTATCCGCAGTCAGATGTGTTATCCATTGCGCAACCGGGTCCTGTGCTCATTGCATGAGTTGGCTATTTGAAACCTAGGGCCTATGCAGGATCGCTTGGCTCGACCTGGGAGGAGGGGACTAGACCTACCTGGACTGAGTCTACCAGGTTGATCTCAGTCTGTGGGGAAGGCTTTGCCCTGGAGGAGGTGGGAATGGAGGGTGGGCTGGGGGGAAGGTGAGGGGGGCCGGAGGGGGGAGAACAAAGGAATCCGTGGCTGATATGTAGAACTGAGTTGTATTGCAAAATAAAAATAAAAATTAAAACACACACACACACACACACACACACACACACACACACAAAATACTGTTATCTGAATGACTCCTAGTACCTGGCACATCTCATTCTTAATCATAAAATTAATCCATACTGTCCTGTTACATAAAGCTGGCATATTTTACCATTATATCCATGCTCTCCTTTGTGCTTCCTTCCTCAGCTTCTTCATCTGACCAGGGCTCTACCATAGATCCAAAGTCCTCGCTAGAACCTGTGAATATGGAATTTGAAGTAGGTTCAGAATTTCTTCTGAATGACAGCCAGGAAGAACAGGCCTCCCCAGAACAAGGAGAATGCAATGATAAGGATGTAAAGAAACCCTTGAAAGAGGCAACCGGCTCTAATCCTAAAGAGCATGTTATTGATGTTCATGACTCTTCTTCAGATGAAGATTACTGTGTAATAGTAAAAGAAATTAAGGCTAAGAAAGGCCCTAAAATCCAAAAACCCATCGTGGACCAAGGACAAGAACATCAAAAGATAGTTGAGACAGCCCCAAAGTGTCCAAGCACAGTAGTACTGCCTGTGCGCCCAAAGGCAGTGGTGGAACCTAGGGTGCGCAGAGATTTACCAGCCTGTGTTGTAACTGAGGTACATCTGAAAGTCTTTCAAAGTTCATTTTTCTTTTTGTTTGGACCTCTACCATCATTGAGCTGAAATTCACTGTTTGCTCAGGTTTGCTTTATAGAAAGCATGATCTCTATTTTTCAAAAACATATATAACTGTGATGTACTAGCTTTTAAGAAACAGATGAGAAGAACCCTTGAACCTTTACAAACAGGGAGGTTGGATGTTCTCTAAGGTACATCACACCCCCGTAGTTCTCATCCTGTTAAATATACAAGGATGTTAAATACTTCTGAGAAAATTTGAAGTAAGTGGGAAATTGAGCTGCTCTGAAAACAGCATTTCCAAGGGTCCTGCTTTTCATCAGTTGTGAGGCAATGCTAACCATCTTAAGAAAAGACAGCTTTCTTGACAACTCATCCCACCCTTGCCCTCAGCACATACCACAGCAAGCTAGGTTTCTCCTCTTCTGATCTTCTATCCTTGAGACTGTGGACATAACCATGGATTTTGATAATCATTTTTTTATACTAGACAGAATTCTTAAATGTACAGGATGAACAAGCTAGGAAATGAGCTTTGTATCAGTAATGTAGAATTGTGTGTACCTATTACAGACCCCAAAACCAGATACTCCTTCTGCAATGCCCAAAGCAATCTTCATAAAATGAAAAGCTAAAAGACAG
Organism: Peromyscus eremicus; assembly: GCF_949786415.1. Classification (NCBI taxonomy): domain Eukaryota; kingdom Metazoa; phylum Chordata; class Mammalia; order Rodentia; family Cricetidae; genus Peromyscus; species Peromyscus eremicus. The sequence continues at coordinate 37,894,808 of NC_081439.1, forward strand.
GTATTTCTGTTTAGCCCCAGCAGTGTGACAATGGCAAATTCCTGAGCCTCAATGTCTCCATTTTTGAAAAGGCCTTCTTGTCTTGCAGGGATTTCTGGAGTATCATGAAATTTATTTGTACTATATAGGAAATATATGTGAATATATTTATCCTTTGAAAAATGTTCTTATCAAAAAAGAAAGAAAAAAGAAAAATGAAAAGCCAGGCAGTGGTGGCGCAGGCCTTTATTCCCAGCACTCGGGAAGGCAGAGCCAGGCAGATCTCTGTGAGTTTGAGGACAGCCTGGTCTTCAGAGTGAGATCCAGGACAGGCACCAAAACTACACAGAGAAACCCTCTCTTGCAAAACCAATAAAAAAGTCCTTATGCTAAAATGCCTTGGTTTTCCCTTCTTCTTCTTCTTCTTCTTCTTCTTCTTCTTCTTCTTCTTCTTCTTCTTCTTCTTCTTCTTCTTCTTCTTCTTCTTCTTTTTCTTCTTCTTTTCTTCTTCTTCTTCTTCTTCTTCTTCTTCTTCTTCTTCTTCTTCTTCTTCTTCTTCTTCTTCTTCTTCTTCTTCTTCTTCTTTTTCTTCTTCTTCTTCTTCTTCTTCTTCTTCTTCTTCTTCTTCTTCTTCTTCTTCTTCTTCTTTTCTTTTGGATTAATACAGAATTAAACTCTTAGTGCAGGTATGGTCTTAAATTCCTAAAATAATCAGTGATGGTTCTGCAATCTGGCTGTGTACAGGAGCTGAGGAGAGCCCACCCAGCTCTTAGCAGGGGCCAGTGAAGCTTCTAAATGTTTGGGCTTGGATGAACAATCCTTCTTCATGTTCACTGTGTTCTGTGCACTAAGGAAAAGCATGAAGTAACAACAAGACCTTTGTAATTTTTTGTCCTTCCAATTACAGCCAAGAAGACCATATCACTTCCAGGGTCCACTTTTGGGGGAAAGTATTGACCAACCCCGTGGCCCAAGAATGAGGAGGACACAGGTCTATGATTTGAGTATAAGTAGATCCTTCCGTGAGGAACCACCTTCTTACCAAGAAATTGAAGAAGAGGTATGGAAAGTCCATTTTTATTTTTACAAACGAAAAGTGATTCCATTTGCATAAGAAGTTTGATTGGCTTGGTTTACTTGGTTCAGCCTACACCATAGGCTGCAATTGAGTTGCCCCAAAAAATTAAAAATATCTGTGCTAAGTGGACCTGTATACAGGCTCAATGACATACACATGCTTGTGCAGGTGTTCTGAATTCTCAAAAGTCTGTAACACAGTGGCATGTGTGTGTAGACCTACAAAGGTTTCCTAGTGAGATCTGAGCTTGCTTTACCAGGCAGGGATGCATAGCAGAATGATTGGACCATGGGCATGGTTACCAGGTGTTTGCAAGGGTCTGCACTTGGCTGTGTGGTATGCTTTGATCTAGCAAGCTGAAGGTTTTTGCCTCACCCCTTAGCATTGTTATAAAAAGGCCTTTTGAAGGGACAGAAGGAGCTGGTGGATTTTGATCCAGGTACTCTTGAAGCTATCATGGGTATCACGTCTGTCTCTTCCCCACTATCAATCTAAAAGATTTTTATTCCACTCTCTCCCTCATAGAACCATTTAAAAGGTGGGAGCTGGTCTCCCACACATGTCTGTGACTAATGTGCTGCCAAAGCAGCCAGTAGTTCCCATAGCCCAGTACCAACAGAGACCAGACTTCCATTATTTTCGGATTCATTTGAAGGTTGTTCATTTCTAGCAGGGGTGCTTTTTCAGACATCAAAGTACTTTTATATTTGTTTCTGATGCATCAATACCTGCAGGAAAGGGGACGAGAACCAAGTGAATATGAGTTGGCTCAACGTATTGAGATGCTTCGCAATTTACCATGCGAACGGCCGATGGCACAGCAACAGATGGGGCAAAGACAAGAAAATCGGGTGTATCGGCCACGAGATCAGGTACAGGAGTAGTCAGAGCCTAAGATGTTGATAAGGGGATGAATGGCGTACCTGTATCGTTTTACAATAACTGTTGGTTTTGTGCAGGTGGTAACCGTTACTAATAACCTGAGACGATTTCCCATTAATTCCTTTGGAAATGATAACTCTGCACATCCACAAAGTGAGACACGGAGGTAAGAGACAGATGTATTGGGGAAAACGGGGGAGGCCATTTCTTTTCCCCTGTTCCTGCCTATATAGTGCCTATCTAAGTATCTGTTGATAAAATGGAGGGTCTTCCACACAGAAAGGCTAGATAAGACACCTTAAAAGCTAGAGATTTCACATATAAACCTTGAAATCATTTGGGCTTCATTGCTCAAGTCCAGACTCTCAGCACAGGGTATTTGCAGAGAAGTCTTTAGTGACCACAGCTGAGTAACTTCGGAATTACATGTCCATTTTTCAGCTTCTTTGGAATGAAGGCATTGACCATGAAAACCATGGAAGTAGATGTAAGATGTTTGTTACATTCTGTGAACAGGCAACGGCATATAAAGGCTGAACATGGATTGTGTAGTATGAAGGCATATATACATTCTAGCCCAATAATAATGTCTCTCCTTCAAATACTAGAGAGAAAAGGCTCTTCCTAGCATGTACTTAAGATCCAATAAGTGCTTTTAAATGAATGCTGTCTTACTGAAGCAGAGTCTCAAAAAGCTATGGGGATTTCCATCTGCCCTTACATGTGGTGAAGTAGGTCAGTGTCATGTTTTGTAATGTTTCTCATCATTAGAGCCTACCTTAAAAAGGATAAAAATGAAGATTCAGGGTCTTTGGTAAGGCTTTGCAATCCATTATCATTCCCTGAATTGCCCAAGCTTTTGTTTGTGGAAGAGCTCTGGACTTGATGTTAGGAAATATGCCTTGCTGGTAGGTATTACTCAGCCACCAGATCCCTGAGGTAGTCATTTTTAGCCAGATGGAATGGCATATACAAGGCCACAGAGAGCACAGGCATGGTGAAACTATTTATGTGACACAAAAGAAACCAGGTGAGACAAGTGACTTGACTGTAATTTATCTCAGCATCTGTGTTCCTTTTACATTGGCAAGCTCTTATACTGAAAACAAATGTGCACCACTCAAGACCAGGAGAATTTCTCATGGTCCATCATTCTTTGACCTATGTCACTGATCCAAATTTCTTCTTTTGCAGAGTTTGTGATGATAATGCCGATCATACTCCTCCACTGCTGTATCGCCCATTGGTAAGGTCACGTCAAACAACACCAGTGCCACATCAACCAGTAGCAGAGACATATCAACCTCTGGCAGCAACCAATCACTCAGCAGCAGCAGTGTCAAGTCACCCATCTGCAAGTTCACAGCACCCATTAGCAATGTCACATGTAAGTGATCCCCAATCATCTGAAAGTCTTGACTCAAACATACCTGGCCTGGGGATCTCAGAAAATTTCATGCAGCTATGGATGAAATAATAATTTTCACAATGCCATGAGCCACATTAAAGAACATCGTCATTTACTAAGGGTCAACAACCCTGGGCTTTACAGACAAAGAAAATGAACATGACAGAGATATCCCATAGCTTTTTACTTTTGGATCAAGAGGGATTCTGTGCCTCTTTTTCACAAGGAGGACACCTCAGCAATATGCAATGTGTTTGAAATGCAGACTAGAAAGCGTTATCAGTTTGAAGAATGTTATACATGTGATGGTAGAACTCACTGCTGAGTAAAATCATCGTCTACTTGGATCCTTGTATAACTGAGCTCCACATATGATTCTTAAATACAACCTAACTTTCAGTCTTCCACAGCATACATTGTCTAATGAAAGTGAGACACAACTCATTTTTAATGCCAAACACATTGATGAGTCCAGATTGCTTTCTGGACTTACAGATCTTATGATCCTGCAATACAGTCTAGGTCCTACCTTGGGTATGTCTCATTATATTGAGAAAATCCCTAAAGTTCACTTTGCTGAATGTGCTTTAACGTAAAGCATCTATGAGGTGCCTAATGTTAGACAGGGCAGACACACTTGGGGGCCATCTGTTGGGGCTGGGATTGCAGTATAAAAACTGGTCCAGATGACAATAATACAGAAGAATTAGCTCCTCATGTAAAGTCCCAGCTAGCCCTATGAGGAGCAGAACTATAAAATCTGACAAATTAATAACCCATACAAAAGTGTTTTCATCCTACAACACAATCTACCATAAACAAAAATAGTAATCAAAAGAATGATTAGACATTCTAAATGTTTAGAAATTCTAAACAGTTTAATGTGTGATATTTTCAAACACATGCCTTGACCAGCTGAATCATCAGTGTTATTAGAAATTGGGTCCCGATGAGGGACTGACTATATATAGAGATCAAAATGAGCAAATGATCTGATGGGGCTTTTAGCAAAGTAGACTTCAATAGTACCCCATTTCTTGCCTTTTACCAAGACAATGACACCCTTGAATGGGGCCCTAATAGTCAGAATTGTCACCAAGTTGATCTGATAGTGCAGGCCAGTGAGGGTAGGGTTTCAGATAGCTCATTTTAAGAGAAGTAGAGTAGGAGCATTAAGGTCTTCACTGTGAGGCCACACTCTGAATCAGCTCTCTGCCTTCTGGTCATTCCTGCTCTGACTGCCAGGGTCTTCTGCTATCTGCCCAGATTGGAACCCAGTACCTACTCCATTTTTTTTTCTTATTCACTCATTAGGTTCCACTTACTGAGTCCTGTATCATTTCAAAATAGAGTCAAAAAAGAGTCCTACAACAGACATCTTGGTAACATTGCCTTTGGCTTGTTCTCCTCCTCCACTCCCTGGTGGGAGCGGACACCTCTTCTTCCACTCTGGAAATGTAGAAATGCAAGTCCAAGCCTAAAGGTGGACTTTGGCTAGGCCTGGTTGCAGAAAAGTTGAGGGGCAGACACACATGCTTCAGCTTAAAAAGGAATTTTGATGTCTCAGAACTGCCATTAAGCCAAGAAGCAGCTGGAAGAAGAAATGGAACAGGCCTCATGTCTTTCCCAGTTCTCTCTCTCCTACTATCACCCTGTAAGCACCTACTGCAAAAGAATTTGTCAATTGCTCCCTAGCTTGAAATAAAAGGATCCTTCCATAGGCACAAAGTGGGCCAAAGAAGTATAACACAATATTTCACTCTATCACCCTCCCCTCTTTTTTTTTTCAGCTTGCCTCTTCTAACCCACGAAGAGAGAATGGGCCACGCTTGATTCAGCCTGGTCAAGGAAATTCTGGTCGTTTTCAGGCTGAAGAGAACATCAATCCTCATCTGTGAGGGGAAGATGAGGCAGAAGACAGACCACCAGATGGTCTGTGTGGGAAAGGGACATACAAAATGGGCAGAGTCCCTTTATGGGAGAGGGAGGGTGGGTTATTTTATTCTCTATTCACCAATTGATTTTCTAATTATTTTTAAAGCATAATCAGTTTATTGGAAATGATGCTACAGAAGCAAACTGTCACATCCCACTTTGGGTGTAATAACAAGTATTCACTGGCCCCTGCTTGCCCCAAGCTATTTCATGTGGCAAGCTGACTTCAATGGACATATTTTCAGGGGAATTTTTGGCCAAAATAAAAAAGTGCCACATAAGTTTGCAATATGGAAAAAGCCATTCCACCATGTCCTTTTCCCAAATTCTGGGGTCTTAATCTTGATTTATTTCCACCTCCCTTCTGTAGCCCTATAACCCTGTTACATTGGGTAACATATGTGAAACAGGTATCCAATTGTGAGAAATTAATATCTGCTCAAAATAAGGTACATCTTTGCTTAATAAACACTGTGCTTTACTGTAAGTCCTGTGTCTGTGTGGTTGACTTTGAGATCCTAGGAGTATTACTGACTTGGTGGACCCCTGCATATGTCCTGATGAAGAACCTATGTTCTAGAGCTAAACATCTTACACAGTGCCTGTTCCTAGCATATCATCCTATTTGCCAAACTTACAGATATCAGTGGCTGCTACTCTCCTGTGTGGCTATGAATATCGGCTCCCGCTGTGTCTGCAGACTTTTTGTTTGTTTGGTTTGCCTTTGTGTGTCTGTGTGTTGTCTCTATCTTACTTTTTAAGACAGAATCTACCACTCAACCTAGAGCCCAAAATTAGACTAGACTGGCTGGGCAGTGTGCTCCAGGGATCATGTCCTCAGCCCTACAGCCTAAAAAGTGATCTTGCTCATTGGTCTAGCACCAAGAAGAACATATCCCTTATTGTCTACACAGTGGTAGAACTAGGAGAGTTTGGTATTGGTGAAATTATTAAGGCCACTCCATGTAGTCAAAAGGGAGGTTTACTTTGTGGGGTAACTTACAAGTGAAGGGATTGGTTACAGGGCCTGGGAAAGGTGTAGCATTGTCTGGCGGTGTTCTCTGGAGAACTCTGTTTGGTCTACCTCCAGCATCCAGGGTCCAGGAACCAAGAGAGCTGGCCCATCTGGATCTCCGGTCTTCAGGGTCCTCTCTTGGCCCTGCTGTGTAGGAGTGACAGTTACCGAAGCCTCAATGGGGGTTGGAACTTCCAGATCAAAGCTGGAATGGCTACCGACTACAGGTTGGGGCATGGATAGTCCTGCTAGAAATCATCCCATGTCTTTTGTAAGGCAATGAACTATAATCATAAGAAAGCAAAGGAAACAGCCAAGAGTGTCATGACATATCTTGGGCCACATGATTTATACTAGGGTGTTAGAAAAGGGATGTTTGTGTGCTCCTAAATTCATCAGAATCCATAACCTCCAATGTGATGGATTTGGAGATGAGGTCGTTCAGAGGTGATTACAGTCCTGAGGACAGCAGGAGGATGGTAGTGGCTTGTGGGCTTTTGATAGGTACTCAACCGCCCTGGTGCCAGTGTTACTTTAAAGTTTACTCAGTGGCTTTCTGGACAGCCATAGTTCTCACAATCATAGGTAAAGCTCTGCATTTGGAAAGTCATTTTAGTTTTTGGTCTTCAGCTAGAGAATAGGATGTTAGAGAACAGAGCACTTTCCTCACAGAGCATAGGAATGCTGGATGAAGCTGTAAGATTGAACAAATCTTAGGGGGAGGCATGGGAATCCCAGGAGCCTGGAGGACACCTGTGTGGGTGACTGCTTGACATTACTTTTTAAGATGTCGCTGTTCTTGATGCCAAACTCCTTGAGCAGCCCTGGAATGGCTGAGCACAGTGGCCCTCACATTGTTAGGTAGCTGAGTAATGCTGACATGGCAGAGTTTCCTGGTTTGTCCTTTTCCCTCAGTCCATATGCTCAGGCCATACCAGTTGGGGGGAAGTAGAAGCACATAAAAGTTCTCTAGACCTTGTGAATACAGGGTTCCACAGCTGGAGCTGGCCTAATATGGTGATCAAGGAGCCCCAATGCCACACCACTGACACACACAACAGGAATGGCTGTCAGAGCCTGTAGATTGGAGCGACTGAAAAGGAAGCACCAGACCTCAGGCTTCCTGCACACTATAAAATGTAGTAGTCAGTGGTACTAAGATTCAAAGCAGGCATCTGTTATCCCTTCTCAGGGGCTTCTATGCTCCTAGCAATGATATCAATAAGGTGGGCCCAAGATGAAGCACCTTACTAGAACCCTATGAGACCTGGGATGCTAGAGTTAGTTTGAGTTTGTTTATATTCTCAGCATGAGACCAAGTTCAATTCACTTATCTGGGAAGGCTCGGGGTTGAATGTCTGTGTGGCTTGTGGAGGTGAAAGGAGGAAACACACCAGAGCTTCTAGACAGTCACTCTAACCACACACCTGCTTATTCCCATGTGGACATGAGAAGGCTTGACCTGTATGTAATGCAACATTCCATTCACAGGCTTATAGCTGCATATTCAAACATTTATAAACATTCCTATTCCCAAATGCATTTTACAATAAAGAAAGAAGAGTGTTATTCAAACTATCAGCCTCAGTCCATATCCTTCCTCAACACTTCACACCACACAACACAGCACCAGCTAATACCCAGGAGTATATATTGAGCAATTTATTAAAGTGTATCTTGACAACAAAAGGGAAAGTATCCTTGGAACATTCTAGCATGTGAGTACTTTTCACCCTGATTGAACTGTGCACTTATTCTACAGTAATCACCATCCCAAATGCAGTGATCTTAAGCCATCTGAAGACTTGCACCTGAGGCCCTGGTGCACTCCAAGGGAACTCTTCACTCTCTCTACCTGATGGGATTCTATCTAATACTATCTGATCAATGCCTGTGCTGAGTGTTTGTGCACCCTACTGAAAATCCTCACCTCAGGCTCTTTGGCACATGACTTCTGGGTAAATGAAGCAAGAGCCTGCTAGCCTGATGGAGGATTCATTGGTGTGGTCAGAAGTCACACCTTGCCCTAGCTAAACTAGGATGGTGTCTGCTACCCCAATTACATAGCACCACTGAGTGGCCCCTAGACTTTAAACCTCAAACTACATTCACCAATGTTAACAGAGGGATACTGGGAAAGGGAGAGTTGGTTTTCCTGGGATCCAGCTTCTCATAGACTGTCCATGTTCCAGTGAATGGTCCTACACCCATGCACATACTGGCTGCAATAAAGAGACTCTGGGTTTTTTAATGGGTACATGAAATTGGTGGGGATTGGTGGTAGGAAGGGAAATGTGAGGAGTTAGAGGGGAGGAAGTAGGGCAGAGTGATCAAAATATATTTTATTGATTTTCAAACATCAAATTAAAAAAAAATAACTCTCAGCTTCAGAGTATTGGTGAAATTATTAAGGCCACTCCACATAGTTAAAAGATTTATTTAATGGCATAACTTACAAATTAAGGGATAGGTAGGTCGTGGGGTCTGGGGAAGGTGTATCGCAGTCCAGCAGTGTTCTCTGGAGCTCTGCTTGGCCCACCTCCACTGTCCAGGGTCCCGGAACAGAGAGAGCGCTGGCCCATCCAGATCTCAGGTCTCCAGGCGCCTCCCTTGGCCCCGCCTTGTAGGTGTGACAGTTGTCGAAGTCTCAATGGGGGTTAGAACTTCCAGATCAAAGCTGGAATGGTTACCCACTATATCAGAGCTAGTGTCAGATTAAATTTGCCACAGGTTGGGCTGGAGAGATGGCTCAGAGGTTAAGAGTACTGACTGGTCTTCCAGAGGTCCTGAGTTCAATTCCCAGCAACCACATGGTGGCTCACAACCATCTGTAATGAGATCTGGTGCCCTCTTCTGACCTGCAGGCATACATGCAGGCAGAACACTGTATACATAATAAATAAATAAATAAAATCTTTAAAAAAAAATGTCCTTGAGAAAGCAACAAAGATGTTCATTCTTTAAAAAAAAAAAATTTGCCACAGGTGATGTTAAATGTTGGACTTTTCAGCATTAATGGGTAAGCAAGGCACTGCTGCATGACATCTATTCTTATTCAGCACAATCTAAGTTCTCCTTATTGGTCCTATCATTTCCTTTCCTCTGTAGTTGTATCTTTCCTCCCATCATACACTCTGCCCTCAGCTCGATGAAACAATTGGGTTTGATACAAAAATTCTGCACCTTTTTTGCCTTCATACCTTACCAATATTCTAAACACAACCAAGTTCTTTCCCTCCTGTTTGTGCGTATCCAAGCCTTGCCCACAATGCAGAACTCAGGTGTGAAGAGCCCCTGGCTCTCTTGGAGCATGCTAGACTCTCTTCAGCATCTAATGTATGTGCATCATCGCCTCTACTAAACTGCTTCACAACTGGAAGAAGTTGGATCAGATCTTAGATATGCCTTTAACTCCCACAACTCAAGGCCTCACAGAACTTAACTGGCTTTCCACAAATATTCAAGGCGAATGTCTTCATGAATTCTTTGCTTAGTTGACACCAGGAAAATGTTTCACAAAGAAAATCAGTTGCTTGAGACAAGAGCAAGTGGGAAATCACAACTCGCTGGAACCACTGCACAGAAGCTGAGAGGATGTGGCAAGAAATTGTTCCACCTCTACTCAGTCTATCTGGCTCAAGTGTACTTAGCCAGTAAATGAGCAGCCCTTCCTGCTTCCTCCTCCATCAGTGTTCTGGCCCCTGCGATAGCTACAGTCTGATGAAACCAGGGATGTAATTGGTAGATGAGACAACTCAACACACTACCAAAATTTTGGTGGTTCCAATTAGCTTCTGGACATTCCTCCACAGCGTACACATGTCCTGACACTGCAGAGAGATGGGGGTGATGAATGGGTGAGAGGCTAACAATGACAGTTAAATGCCAAGACACCTGAGACTTCTGGAGCCATGGATGTTTCCTGTCCAAGAGTCGAAGTGTAATTAACCACATAGTTACCTTGTTGATGAAACAAAAGCCACAACCCTATAGAATCAAAACATGTCAAATGCAGAGAGGCAATGGACAGCAGACAGGGCAGACAAACTGCAGTATTTAGAACAGTGAATTCAAGTGTTTGTGTAATCCAAGTCCCAGCCTGTGGGGCAGGTAGTTTGGAGAGGTGCTAGAAATTCATATGATTTGGAGTGGGGCATGACTTCAGCAAGGAAATAGGCTCTAGTTTTTAGGTTACAGCCAGTGTCATGGGATGATTTAAACCTGAGCCTTTGGGCATGTGATTTGCTAGGCAAGTCTGTGTGGGTTACTTGTTCACAGTAAATTCCCCAAGACAGGCGATGCGGGTTCCTGGCTTAGTGATGCTCTTCTATTCCACCTTCCTCACCTGCCAATGGTCAGTGTCTACCAATGTCCATCTGAGACTTATGGTAGAGAAACAAGGCCATACTTTGACTTTTCATCTGAACCACCTGTGAATCCCTTTGTTGACTCATGGGATTGCAGGGGTAAGGAAGGATAACACAGTTGTTTGACAGCAGGGGATTCTTCTATACTCCAAAGCTCCCCAGAATCCTGGAAACAAGGAATAAATGAACAAATTAGTCATCTCTAAGTCAGCCTGTGGCCTTGTCCTGAGCACTTATGAAGGCACAGAGCAGGCACTGAGCCTGTGCATGGATGAGCATGTTGTAAGACTAGCCCTTCCTAAGTGATTGCACTTCTCTATTTTCTTGGTCTAGGTGGGTCTTTTTCTTGTTTCTCTCATCTGATCACTGTACTTTCTTCTCACAGGAAGAGCCCTGCTCAGCCTCTCAATCACCAAGATAATACTCAGATATCAATCTGACTCTTTCCTTTCCTCCTATCTATCACCTAGGACAACAGTTCTCAACCTATGTGTCATGACCCCACTGGGGGTCAAATGACCCTTTCACAGGGGCCACCTAAGACCATCAGAAAACACAGATATTTACATTGGGATTCTCTGCAGCAGCAAAATTACAGTTATGAAGTAGCAATGGAAATAATTTTATGGTTTGGGGTCACCACAATATGAGGAACTGTATTAAACGGTCACAACATTAGGAAGGTTATAAAGCACTAATCAAGAACTTGCCTGGTTGTCTCCTCTCCTGAGATGCATGAAGGAACAGGTAAAGAATAAATGAATGAGGAGATAAAGGCAAGAGTGAAGAGTAGAGTTGACATTGTCTCATCTACCCAAGTTCACCTTAGGACAGGCCATGAGACATTAGGGAAGATTTGCTAGCTAATTGTTCCCCCTTTGACAAGAACATTTTTGGAAGACTGCACATTTGATTACAGGAGTCCCTTAGGTCTGGGCCTGTTGATTTTGCTACATGTCATGGTCCCAGTCTCAGGGAAAAGGTCTGATGACTTTTTAAGGCCAGCATATAAATTAGGTTTCTTCTTCACACCAACTTCCACAGTGTGGGGTGCCTCCCAAAAAACTCAATGTCTGCTTCCTGTGGTTACTTTAGTGTTAGAATCCTGCCCAAAACCCACACATGGACCAAGAAGGATGCCAAGACGTGTAAATGAAGAAGGCTTTTCTTATTTCTTGAAGCTCACAGATTCTTTTGTTCTTGCCTACCACACCACACTACACCACACCACATCACACCACACATCAGCCATTGTGTGATGTCAGCAATGGCTCCAGTTTAGTAGGTATTTCCATGCACCTTCAAGTTCTAAGGATGCTTATGGGGGCAGCAGGGCCACAGATGCTCTAGACACAAGAGTCCCAAGCCAGATGGGGGTGGTCAGACTCATTCCTTGTCAACTTTGGCCCCTTAGTGCACCGTTGCGGTATTGCAGCTCTTCAGTGGCCTCTCTCCTGATCTCTTCTGTTAATATTTCCTGTGTGTTCTGTTTTCAGCCTTTTCAGACATTCTATACTCTCACCATAGTTGCTCCTTTGCCCTTCTTGCCTGGGCTCCAGTTGATCAGAAAGAAAGTAGCCAACTTTGGATGAACCTATCCCTCTGCTCTCAAAGTCTCATACGACAAGAGGGAATCACAAAATTTGATGAACTAGTCGCACACCCTATAGGCTCACAACCTCCAGCAGTCTCACCTAGACATTCTTCCCTGCTCAGGATGTTCATGTTTTGTATCATGCCAGTTTGCTTTCTTCTCCAGCTCCCCATGCCTTCTCTTCCTTATATTCAATTTAGAAGTCAGAAGAATGGAACAGAAATTGCTTCAGAATCTCTTCAGTGGGGATTCTTTTGCCTTCCTCTGTACCCAACCTTTCCTCATGTTTAAATAGAAGTTTCTTTCTTAACAGTGATACTGTTACCTATGTTCTTGATCAGATCTCATCCCATTCTATTTATAACTCCCCCTGCAGCATCATGAAATCCCCCTTTCTACTTAACCAATCCCATCAGCATGCAAGCATGGTGTTAATATCCCACACCTTAAAATATATTATTCCTTGACTTCTGTGTGTTCCCCTCTAGGAAGCACCACAGGTTCCTGCTTCATTTCTAAGCCCTTGTCTTCATCTAATTCTGTCTCTCTGCCCAGAATACTCAACACACATGTGCTGCCTTGTGCCTACCACTCCACGGAACCAGCTCTTGTCAAAGAGATTGAAAATTAGCAGGTTGCCAAATCTCCCTCTCACTCCCATGTTCTATGGCTCTTGGCAATGCTGGTTCATTTGCCACCCATTCCCTCTTCTGGGTTCTTCATTGAGAGGAACAGTCAGCAAGGAAGAGCAACAAGGAGACGCTTGTGAGACACATCTCAATATTGAAGGGCATAAGACTGGGTACTTAGATTTACCTATATCGTTTTACACCCTAGATGAACACACACACACACACACACACACACACACACACACACACACACATTTACTTAATAAAGGCTAATACTTGTAGCTATTTACATTTTAACCCTAAAATGTAAATATCTGCATGACCTTTCAGTTCTAATCTGCGTGGAAGTGAACTTCAACACCTGCCATTATCCTGCATCTTTCAGTGGATAGTACTGCCATGTTTCAGTTACATTAGCTAGAAATACGATGTCATGGTTTTAATAGTATCTTCACAACATGCCTGTGTAAAATACTAAGCGCCAGTATGTGAGAATTTGGCCTTATTTGAAAATCAGGCCACTGTATATCTACAGCATTCCTCTATCCACAGTGTAATTCCTGAAGACCCACAGCATATTCATGAAATCTTGGACATTATTTGCCATAGAGTCAATATGATTTTGCTGTCCCCAAAGCTTCATTTTGTTGAAATTTATTCCCCTTTGTGAAGTATAAAGGGTGGAAGCCTAATCTGAATACGGTGTTTAGGTGAAGGGACTTTGTGAGGTGATTAGAATTAGATAAACTCATCAGGGTTCAAAATGTTCATGAATATTATGATTTTATAAGGAAGAGTGGTCAAATGTGACCACTCCCCACCTCTTACCAATTCATCCCTTCACTGCCTTGAGACTCTGCCAGCAAGGTCAGCACTCATTTTCTCACTTTTGCATAAAAATGTGGCCAAAATCAGACATTTTCTTTGTAAATTATGCTTGGTGGTATTTTCTTATCAACAATGAAAAATGGAGCAAGTTCATTTCCTATCACCCATGTTGAGTGGCTCATAACTGCCTGTAACTCTAGCCCCAGGGAATCTGACACTCTATTCAAGGCTATACTCCCATCTGTATGCATATGCACACACACACACACACACACACACACACACACACACACACACTTATACATAAATAAATGAAATAAATCTTATAAAGCAAAAAAAAAAAAAACAAAACAGTGTGTGTGTCTGTCTGTCTGTCTGTGTGACATGTCATCCCATGTTCCTGAAAAGTTGCTATGTAGTGCAGCATTAATCTGTCCTTCCATGTTCTATTCCTGGCACCTCTTTGTGTCACCATTCCTGCTGCTTTGGAAGGTAGCATGATAAATCTAAATATGATGGATGAAGGGATCATTCCCATCTTGCAACAGAAAATCATGAGATGGCTGAATATCCTAACTGTCATCATAGAGACCTCATCCAGTGACTGATGGAAGCTGATGCAGAGATCCAAGGCCGGGTCCCAGGCGTAGCTCCAGGAGTCCAATCGACGGAGGAGCAGGCATTCTATGAGCAAGAGATATCAAGACCATGATTGGAAAAAATACAGAGACAACTAACCGAACTAGTGGAAACACATGAACTGTGGAGCAATAGCTGAGGAGCCCCAATGGTACTAGACTAGGCCATCTGGATAGGCTAGACAGTTGTTTAGCTTGAACTGTTTAGGGGGCCCCCAGGCATTGGGATTGGACCCGTCCCTAGTGAATGAGCAGGGTTTTTTTGAGCCTGGTGCCTATGGTGGGACACTTTGTGCAACCTTGGTACAAGGAGGAGGGGTGTAGAACTGCCTCAACCAAATGTAACATGCTCTGCTGACTCCCCATGGGAGACCTTGCCTTGGAATATGTTAAAATGGGGGGTGGGAGGAGGGAGGAGAGGGGAATTTGTGGTTGGTATGTAAAATGAATAGAAAATCTCTTAATAATAACAAAAAATAAAATAAAATAAAAATCTTTTGTAGGTGATGCAACAGGGGTGAGGAGCAGATGTAGAGGGACTAAGAAAGGAGTGGGATGGGGGTACATGATATGAAATTCTCAAAGAATCAGTAAAGATTATGTTAAAAGAGGTAAATTATGAATTGTGGGAAGAAGCATAGAGTGGAGTATCTCTTACACCCTCAGAACAATCAACCTGATGGAAACCATGGCCTAAGGCTAGTCCCTAGAAATGCAAACAACACATTCCTCTCACACAAAGCCACTATCGCAGAGTAAATTGTGAACCTCCCATTTATATGTTAAAACTGTAACTTCTAATGCTACTACTATATTTAGAACAGGATCTTTGATGTCAGAAGAAAGGGGCCCTAATGCAGTAAGTAGGATGTGCACAGAAGAAAGCCATGTTAGTACAGAAATATGGTTTTGGCTACAAATCCTAATCAGAAATGATGTTTGTAGACACCATGACCGTGGAATTCTAGCTTTCAGCAGTTCGAGAAAGCACACTACTATTATTTAAATCACTCAGTCTATGGTATTTTATTACAATGACCCAAACTAACAGATACAGATACTCAGTTGTGGCACTTGCTTAGGCAGCTCGAGAAAAATAACATACCTAGGATATCGCTGGCTACTTCCATTTCCTCAACTCTCAACAGCCAACCAAAGGGCACATCTTTTTGGCTCTGCCTCCAAATTTCATCTAGAATCCTTCTGTACTGTATCTCCGAAGAACCATCATTATTTTTCACATGTGTTGCTGTTATTTTTGCAACGTTTCTTTGAGACAGTGTATAACCCTGTATAACCATGCCTGGCCTTAAATTCACTATGTAGACCAGGCTGGCCTGGAACTCACAGAAATCCATGTATCTCAGCCTCCTCTGGAGTGCTGGGATTAAAGGCCCATGCTACCATGTCCAGCAACTTTTGTCGCTTTTTTTTTTTTTTTTTTTTTAGATAATCTGAAATTTTAGTTACTACTTTTTTTTTTAAAATTTTTATTTTGCAATACAATTAAATTCTACATACAGGCACAGATTCCCTTGTTCTCCCCCCTCCCGCCCCCCTCACCTTCCCCCCAGCCCGCCCCCCATTCCAATCTCCTCCAGGGCAAAGCCTTCCCCACAGACTGAGATCAATCTGGTAGACTCAGTCCAGGTAGGTCCAGTCCCCTCCTCCCAGGCCGAGCCAAGTGACCCTGCATAGGCCCCAGGTTTCAAACAGCCAACTCATGCAATGAGCACAGGACCCAGTGCCACCGCCTGGATGCCTCCCAAACAGATCAGGCCAACACAAATGGAAACACATGAAATATGAACCAATGGCTGAGGGGTCACCAACTGGATCAGGCCCTCTGAGTGGGTGAGACAGTTGATTGGCCTGATCTGTTTGGGAGGCATCCAGGCGGTGGCACTGGGTCCTGTGCTCATAACTTTTGTCACTTTTGAAACTGGTCTTCTTACTTTCTTTTATGAGCCTTATAGTTCCACTATCTATATAGCACCAAAGTGATATCCATGAAGCCTGTCATAGCACTCTCTTGCCTGAGACTCTCCATAGCATTGCATCATATTAGATATTGATAATATATAAGAAAGGTGTTAATTTTTAAAAATGTTTTAAATACATCTATCTTGCTGAAAATTTTCTTAATTTTGTTAATCATGTAATATATAATATCTATCATATAATATATCATATAAGAAGGCAATCATATGATTTTCAAAAAACTGGCAAAGTTTTAATGTGCATCATGTCCAGTATGTGTGCCTCTTGTTTCTTGTTCAAATTTTACTACATTATTTTAAGCATAGTTCTGTCCCTCATCAAAAAGTATCCTAAGAATATAACAGCATATCAGTTTGCACATATATTTTGGTTTTTAATAAGTAAATGAATAAATGCACTCAAACATTTGTAACTATTTAGTTTATCACCACACTCTGAACTAGAAGCGTTATAAAGTGAGAAAAGACATTGATCTTTCCTCTCTCTCTAGATTCCAGAGAACAAAATAGACAGATGATCATTACATGTTTCTTTTAAAAAGAATTAATAAAAAGACATAAAACTCTAATTGAAGTATGTAGTAGCTTTAAAGTAAAGGGAAACATGATGTAAAGGCCATTTCTAGCTAGCTTCAGCAGGCTTTTCCTGGATTTAGACTCAATATCAATATCACAAGGTAAAGAAGTGAGGTGGACATTAGAGGGGACATGTCAGTGAAGGCCTGGGAGCTTTGAAAGCACTGTGAAGCTGTCTTGCTCTTTGAGTTGGTATGTCTTTGAATTGTCTGTTTTCTCCAACTGTAAAGGCAGTTAGCAAACATCTTTCAGATCCTTGAATGGAAAGATAGGACTTGCTATTTTTAATACAAATGTAGAAACTCACCATGGAAAAACAAAGCAATGCATTTATCTACAATAAAATAACTAATGAAAATATAGCAAAAAAGGAAACAAAGGAAGTCAAAGAAAGGTGTAACATATGTGCTACACGATGTGCAAGAAAATTATGAAAAATCAATAAGGAAAAAGTTAGATTCTTTAACTTAGGAATTTTTAACCAAGGGATCAATATTCCAGTTTTAAGAGAGAAATGTATATTTTCTGTGCCTGGAAAATTTGAAGTCTCCATACAAAGCAATATTTTATGACCATTTCAAAAGTCTTTCAAATAGGGGAGATATGCTCAAGGTACAGTACATATATATATATGAAAATATTCTTGTATAGCCCAATAGTATATACAATGAATACAGACTATTGAACAAAAATTGTAAGTTAAAAACAAAATCTTTAAAATAACTGGAATCATTCAATAAAATATTTTTAATATTATTAGTAGTATCAAATTATATGTATACATGATCTTGTAGTAGAAATGAGGAACTTTGTCATTATTTGCCAATTCTGTGATCATATTTTCAATAACCGAAGATGACTAATAAATATTTTTAAAAAGTATATGACTGTAGATTATTTTTTACAAAAAAATTAGCACAAATTCTCACAAGCCAGAGATAGCTAAAAGGTTAAGAAATCTCATTCACAACTGTAACAAACATACAAATAAATATATGTGTGTATGTATGTGTATATATATATATATATCAATTATATAGAAAATATTTTAAAACTAGAAAATTTATTGAAGGACTTTAAATAAGACTTGGAAAAATACAAAGGTACATTAAGAGCTTGGTAGGAGAGGAATAAATATATATATGAGAGATGTTAAGACAAGGTCTTACTATATAGCTGGCCAGGCAGAAATGTGTTATGTAGATCAGGCGACCTTGAACTTTGGTGATCCTTTTGTCACTACAGAAATCACTGGGAGCAAGAGCCGAGAGTCCTTGTGGCTCTCCAGTTCATAACAGCTCGACAAAACCTCATGGCTTCAGCAGGCTGCTGCCAGCGTAGGAAGAAACTGGTGAATCCATGACGTTAGATGTTGAAATCTGGAAAGATCAAAGTTCCTAAAGTCTCACATCCTCTAAAGATCAAAATCCCAAACTCCATAGTCCAGGATGATTAAGAATCCTGGATGTTAAAATCCTGAAAGCTAAAACCTGAAAACTGCAATCCTCACAGGTTTTAAATAACAACTATATTAGAAGTGTTGACAGCTGAATTTCGGAGAGATAATTACTGTGTTTTCTATTTTATATGGAATAGTTTCCCGATTATTCAATAGAGAACTACTTCTTTCCCTCCATAAAGGTATTATACTTGCCTTCAAAAAACAAAACAAAACAAAAACAAAAACCTTTCCTGTAAGAGTGAAATGAACCCAATAAGCTGAATGACTGTCCAATGTTTCAAAGTCCATGGAATGGTGAGCAGTTCTCAATTAAGAATTTTTGAAAGAAGACAGTTGTACATTCACCACTGGATCTGCTTATTCCCTTTGGTGTGTTGTTGGTTGAACACAGGCCTCCTGTATGCTAATCAAACACTGTATCACTCAACTACAGCTTTCAGTCTGTGTATCCACTGTTCGTTTTTTAAATTTATTTATTTTATTATTTGATGCATTTGTGTGTTTTGCCTGTGTGCATATCTGTGTACCTGGTGCCCAAGGAAGTCAGAAAAGGGAGTTGGAGCCCTCCTTCCTTCCTTCCTTTTCTTTTCCTTCATTATCCCTCCTTCCCTCCCTCCCTCTCTTCTCTCATTACCAGTAATGCTTCTGCTGTATCTATGTCTAAACAACAGATCAGCACTGCTCACAAGATTGGAAACTTTTTAGTATAGAATGATCAAGTCCATGTACATTGAGTCACAGAAAATTTTCCAAAAAGAACAGTGCCTGGCAACCACAGCTGCTTTCATTCACAGTGCAAAGGGCCTGTCATGTCCAGGAGACACTATTTCACAGCAGCCTTTACTGACCTCTAGTTCCTACAATCTTTCCACCTCCTCTTCACAGATGCTCCCATATATTAATGCACTTCTCAGTTCTCATCAGAGAACCTTCTGTATTAACTGTCATAGTTCACTGCAAAGAGAAGCCTCTGTGATGAGAGCTGAGAGTTGCACTTATCTGTGGGTATGATGCAGTTAAGACAGTTTGATACTAAACTTCTGCCTGGAATTCTTAACCTGGCCAAGAACCCGTGGAAGAGGAGATTGTAGGACCTAAGCAAAAATCCACCACTATTATTTTGTTTTTTTCTTTTTGGTTTTTTCTTTTTGTATAGAGTGGAACTTAAATTTAATCGGAAAGCTATTGGAGGCTATTGGGATTATAAACTGTAGAAGAACTTAGAGATCCCTAGTTTCTTTTGTGATTTTTTTCTAACTTGACATGTTAAAAGTGTGTTATCACAATGTTGAATTAGTGTGCAATGATTCCAGGATTTCCACATTAGGAAAAGATTTATCTTTCAGGGCTATTATACAATAGCCAGATTAACCCTTCCCAAAAGCAAGTAAGTATATACTCTATACTAAATCAACAAAAAAGTCACCCATGAAATCATAAAGATAATATTAAGAGAACAAATAATTTATAATTCCCTTTTTGTGTGTTTGTGTGAAAAACATATGTGTGCGAAAAAAACATATGGAGTAACAAAACCAACATATCACAGGGTTTGTTTTTATCAGATTATATGTATTGGGGGGGCTATTTAAAAATTTATTTTATTCTTGCATGTGGATATGATGTGTGTGTGCGTGTGTGTGTGTGTGTGTGTGTGTGCACAAGCATGCATGCCATGGTGTATATATGGAAGTCACAGGACAACTTTGTGACTCTGATTCTCTCCTTCCATATTTATAAGGGCTCCAGGGATTAAACTCAGGTCTTCAGGCCTATGCAGCAAGCAGCTTTACCCTCTTACTCATCATGCTGGCCTGGATGATACTTAATGCTACGTGACATAAATGTAAATATTTCACCTCAATATTTTTAATATTTTTTTGAAATTATAATATAGTAACATCATTTCCTCCTTCTCTTTCCTCCCTCCAACCCTTCCCATGCACCTACCTTGCTCTTTCTCAAATTCACAGCCTCTTTTTCTTTGACTGTGTATACACACACACATATATGTATATAAATACACATATATGTGTTTGTGTATTCCTTTCACATCAACACAACTTTCTCAATCATGCAATATATATATATATATATATATATATATATATATATATATATATATATATATATGATCTCAGGGTTAACCACATGATATTGGATAACCAATTGGGTGCTCTTCCCTGGAAATGCAGATGCCCATGGAATCTTTTCAACATGGCTACCTAAACAAGATCTGAACAATGATAACATCAATGGACATGCTAATATGGAAGGGAGAATGCTTCTGTGGGGCCCCAACCCTAGACAAAGCGCTACAGGCAACTGGGGAGTGCTGAGCGTTGCCTTCAACTGAATATTTTTCTTTTCTTTCTTTTTTTGGTTTGTTTTCCAAGACAGGGTTCCTCTGTGTAACAGCCCTAGCTCTCCTGGAACTAGCTCTGTAGACCAGGCTGGCTTTGAACTCACAGAGATCCTCCTGCCTCTGCCTCCTGAGTGCTGGGATTAAAGGTGTATGCCACCACTGCCCGGCTG
Organism: Peromyscus eremicus; assembly: GCF_949786415.1. Lineage (NCBI taxonomy): Eukaryota > Metazoa > Chordata > Mammalia > Rodentia > Cricetidae > Peromyscus > Peromyscus eremicus. The sequence continues at coordinate 37,915,737 of NC_081439.1, forward strand.
AATATTTTTCTAATGTGTACTTTGTAACTATTTATGTGTTTGCATATTTTGAGACATGGTCTTATGTATCCCAGGCCCCAGTTGAATTTATTATGTAGCTATGGATAACCTTCAACTTCTGATCTTCCTGTCTCTACCTCCTAAGTGCTAGGATTAAAGGTTTGTACTATATTTGCTTTACAGGGTTCTAGAGATGGAGCTCAGGTTTTCTGGCATACTAGGAAACACTTTACCAAGTGAATTACATCTCCAGTTCTGTGTCTTTTTAAATGACAGCAAAATTGTGGAGCATTTACCCACCAACCCCACAGCTCCCCAGAGTTTTCTTGAGTGTGAGCAGCAGGAAATATTAGATAGAAGGATTTAGATTTTGGAGATAAACAGATAGAAAATAAAGGATAGCCTCAAGAGGGCCTGAAACCTTTTCCAATGGGCCCGACTGTCTCTGCCCCAGGTTATTTATAGAGACTCCAAGGGATGGAGCAAAAGACCTCCTCCCCCAGCACAGCCAAGCGCAGACCATTTCAGACACCTGCACTCAGGACTGTGGCCCTAATCATCCTCTATGCGGACCTGCTGGGTAAAGCCAGGAGGAACCTGAAAACAGGCTCCCACACAAAATAAAAAATGTATAACATATTAGTTAAATGGTATTAAATTGGCTTTTAATATTAAAATGTAACATAATATATAAGCATTTAAAGAGTTTACTTTGGGTAGAATGATTGTGAATATTTATTTCAAAACATATGCAGGTCTTAGGCTATGTGATAGGAAATAAGAAGAAAAAGTCAGAAAGAAGCTGAAACAGACAGAGATGTCAGTCCTTGTGCTCATAGAATTAACAATCTGATATGAATAAATGAGAAAAATGTCAAAGTGGTTAATGTTCTAGAGAAAAGGAAACAGGTGTTAAGACAGAATGGAGAAGGTAATGCTATTCTTTAGATGGGACATCAGAACAAAAATCAAAAGTCTGCAGCAGAGGCAGCTGATGAGGTGGATTTATTGAGCTTGTTTCCTGATGCTTTCTCATGGTGACCTCTGCTCTAGACACATTGAGCTCATGTGTATATCCCAGGTCCCTAGTTCCACCAGAACTGGGATCAAATGATCAAACAATGGGTAGACAAGAGGAAATGTGCTGTGTTTCTAAGGAGTCATTTCCATCCTGCAGCAAACCAATCTCAAGCCTGTAGCTGTAGGGCCCTGGCCCCCCATTCTGGGTAGCTGTTGCTTTGCTTGCTGACCTTGACTAGATGTCCTCGCTATGCTGATTCCTTGGCGGGTTCCTTCTTCCTGAATGCTCACCAGAGGTTCTTTGTGTATCCTGCATTTGGTGTAAACAGCTTAAATGCAAGAATGTAGAACATTGGATAGCGAACTTCTGCCCTCCATGGATCCTCCATTGTGTTGTAAGCCTGTATTTAAGGTTTCCTCCCTCCTTCAATAATTGGCATTTGGCATTCTGCTGGGGCAAATGACTCGATGTCTTTTGTCTCTGTTTTTTAATCCACAGCCCCTCTCTGGGACATGGTGATCAGGTGGTGGTAGTGAGGGCGTTACCACAACATGTAGCTATGTCCTCAGAGAAAGAGGCATACATCTAAGCTTGCTTAGGCTGCTATAACAAGGTACCCAAGACTAGGTATCTTATGAATAATGAAAACATATTATTCTCAGTTCTGGTTAATGAGAAATATGAGTTTGACATACCAGCAGGTTCAGATCCTCATAGAAGGAACCTTCTCAATATACCCTCACATGTTTCAAAGGACAAAGAGATTTCCTTAAGCTTCACTAATGATGTTCATGTGGACTATAGTCTCTTAAGAGTCCACCTTCAATAGTATCACAACGAGGATTAGGTTGCCACATATAGATTTTGGAAGTGCACACATATTTTGAGCATGACAGGGACAAGGTGGAAAGTGGCATCCTTTGGTGGAATGAGAAATTCATGCCAGAAATTGCCTCATGGTAGCCTTGCTTAAGTGAGGAAGAGGGAAAGGGTTCTTTGACCACTTCTCAAAAAGCTTCCCATTTTCTGATGTCCCTGATAGGACTAAGGACATTCTAATGCTTCAGTCACATGAACCTTGCCTGGGTATCACTGTAGAACAGTTTCAAACTCAGACATGTCACTAACACTTTCCTTAGGTCTTTTGCAATTGAAGTTCACTTTTCTAGAATATTCTCCAAATAATATGCACAACCATTTTTCTTACCTCCTTTAAATGGGGCTCAAATGTTACTTCCCAGTGAGTCCTTAGAGCAGTGAGTTCACAGCTGCCATCTCTACTTCTTCTCACACCACCCACCTTTCTGCTTAGCTTTCTCCCACAGGCCTGCTACCATTACACACATTACCGTGATCCTAAGAAACATGTATTCTACATTGACTTCACACTCTCCCATTCTTATTGTGTGAGTCAGGCTTTGAAGTGAGAGTGAGTTTCATGTGACAATGCTGTGCCTGAAGGGTGAGGTTCACCATTAGAGAAAAGACTCCTAAACATATATAGGATGTAGACAGGTGTGAGTTCAAAAGTGATTTAGTAGAGGTGAAATGTGAGCAAGTGCACTTTCACCATTTTATTCTGCCTGCAGTTTACTTTAAAGGAATGAAATGGACAGAAATGTGATGATAAAAATCAAAGGCTAGCCGGGCGGTGGTGGCGCACGCCTTTAATCCCAGCACTCGGGAAGCAGAGCCAGGCTGATCTCTGTGAGTTCGAGGCCAGCCTGGGCTACCAAGTGAGTTCCAGGAAAGGCGCAAAGCTACACAGAGAAACCCTGTCTCCAAAAACCAAAAAATAAATAAATAAATAAAAATAAAAAATAAAAATCAAAGGCTGTTGTATTCTAAGTAGAAAAGCAAGCACTACATCACAGCTCAGCTGGTAGCTCAGCTTAATTGGTAGGTCATGAAATTGTTGTCACTTTAGACTTTATGGGATCTGATCTATGCTGTGCTTATTTACTAATGTGTCATCTGTCTTCTTTGTTGTGACAGCTCTTGAAGGCAAAATCTTCAGAGTTTTTGGCCTATTGCTCTGTTCTCATCATCATGAGCATACTTGTTCTTTGTGGGGGCTCAAGAGACACATCTGTGAGATATCTTGAACTGACTAATTCTAGGCAGAATGAGCAGGATCAAGGGCTTCCGGGAGGCTACTGTGATTTGACTTTGTTATAGGACCTCTCAAGTCTATTACTAGCCACCTCACTCTTAAAGTTGCCATTTTTTTGACCATCAGAAGTTTGTTTGATTTTCTTTGTATTTTGTTTGTTTGATATCCAAGGCAGTCTTTAAGTATTTGTTATACTCCTGCCTCAACCTCTAATATGCTGAGATCACAGGTGTGTACCAATGGGTAGAGAATTCTGATGGCTCAGATAGGAAAAGAATATGTTTGCAAGAGACAAAGACAGACAGACAGACAGAGAGAGAGAGATGCAGGGGGATGAACAGGTGGCACTGAGACAGATAAAGAAGCTTTGTAAGGAAAAACTTTGGGCTAGAGCAATAGTTGTGGAAATTTGGTTCTCCCAGAATCCCACATGCAAGTCACTGCACACACTGGGTGCTAAATGCAGAGTTTGAATTCCCCTAGAATTCCTGGTCCTGTACAACATACAGATGAAGACATGAAAATAGTATGTCTGTAAGGAACCTAGATGGCTTCTGTGCAATACAGTGTCTGGCAAGTGCTAGTTAATGGCTTTTTTACCACCAAACAGAGCAGTCAGACAAAAGGATAATGATCATCCAGTAAAAGGCAGGCAGTTCAGTACCACTGAAGAAACTTCTTTCTTCTTTTGGAAGGCCAGCCTCCAGCCTTGGATCATCCACTGATGTCCCTGAACTCTCAAGGCTCTGGCCCCTAGGATGAAGGCTTCCCAGGGAATTATTATAGGCTAAGTGTGTAGAAGAAATTGTTGGAAGGCTGTACAGTAGGGGCTGAGCAAGGTAGAAGTTGACCTAACAACATGAGCCCCACAATCTCTACTTCTTGAGCCTGTTTATCCTACTAGTGTTTGTCAAGAAAAGCTCAGAGCTTATTGGTAAAAAAGCCAGGCAGTGGGTAAAAGTGGAAACCCCCATCCCTGCAATGACATGGATACTTCCAGGCTTAGTTGGAAGCTAAGATATCCATAAGAATTAAAGATGCCATTTTATCTTCCAACCAGAATGAAAGAAGGCAGACACTTTAATTTACACATAGTAGGTACTGAATTAGAAATGTGTGGGTTCCTACTTCTTGTCTATTGGAAACAGTGCTGTAGTAAATATGGAAGAACTGTTATCTCCTTTAAGTGTACACACAGGATCATTATATGCTATAGAGTTTTGTGGGCCACAAGAATATATATATATATATATATATATATATATATATATATATATATATATATATATATAAAGAGATTCAGCTGTATATTAAAGCTATACCTAGAAATTTCAAGGCATTTTTCTAGAGGAAGCCTTTATCAAGGAATATTTGGTGTTATTCAGTTTTTAATATTTTATCTGTCTTCTGCTATGAAATTCTTGTGGGCCCATATACTACTAGGCCATTTGGCAAACAGTTCAGCTTCTCAGACCTGCTGATCCAGGCAGGCTATAGATGCATAGCTTTGCTTCTTGTGCAAATAAAGCTCAGACCTCCCTTCTCCAGGCAGGAAAATGGCATTCCCAAACAAATGACTCAGGACAATAGGGTCTTTTGCATAACTAGGTGCAGTAAGGACTGAAGTGAGATTCCAGAGGCAAGCAGAGAGTTGTATGGCCAGGAAAGAAAGAACAAGGAGAGTTTCTGTAGATGGTAAGGCAGAATGGCTCAGGGTGAAGAGTGAGGAGCAAGGAAACGTTTCTTGTAGATTATAGGTGAATCAAATCATGAGAGGAGAAGAGCAAGGAGAGATGGAAGTCGAAGGAACAGAGGACAAAGATAAGATCAAAAGCATTAGGGCTTAATTTTTACTAGAGCTATGACGGGACAGAAAAAGTAGGTATAGAGAGGAACTGAGACTCAGAACAGAACTGAAGCTGTATAGATAGAATTTTGTCATAGAAGAATAAAGTAAATGGAAAAAGAGCATGGCGTATATAGATTCTTTCCCCTCAGATAACCCCACGCTGGATGTAGCATCTTCCCCTGGACTCTGGGAGGAACATTTTCAGGGCAGGGACTTGGGAAAATTCAGTTACTAGAGGATGTGACAATTTTATTTTCAGTTTTTGGACCAACTTCTACATTGATTCAATAATGACTGTTGGAATAATGGGAATAATTTATATTCTCATCAGCAGCATTCAAGAGGTCCATATTCTCCATGTCCTTGCCAAAACTTGTTATCAAGATTATGATGTATATACACAATGAAATATTAATTTGTTATAAAAACAAGGAATTCTGCCATTTGCAACATAAGGCATGAGCCCAAGGTAAGTCATGTTAAATGAAAAAAAAAAAGCTAGGCACAGAAAGAAAAGTATCACATGCTTCACTTGTATGTAGAAACTAAAGAAATCAAACTCACAGAACCCCTTAGAGTGTAAAATGGTGGATGTTAGGAGTTTAGGTGGCAGAATTGAAGAGAATGGGGAGATGCTGGTCAAAGGGCATAAGGCCTCCCCACAACATAATATTTTTATTGCTTATTTTGGGAATTTCACATCATGCACCCCATCACAATCACTTCCCACTCTTCCCAGGTCTGCACCCACCCTTGTGATATCCCCTCCCAAAGAAAAGAAAAAAACAAGTCCAAATTGTGTTGTCTATATACTCATTGGAGCATGGTCAAACTCCCAGTGGCCAGCCCTTAAAGATAACTCAATCCTTCCCCACCCACACCATGTATCCTAGTAACTACAGGCAATAACATGAATTGTATCCTCACCATATACTGGAAAAGTGCTAATAGTGGATTTTAAGTGTTCTCACCATAAACAAACAATAAATTTATACATTAGCTTCATTTAGCCAACCCCTAGAGTATATTATATACTATATTATTCATCTATTATAAGAAGAAGAAGAGGAAAAGGAAGAAGGAGAGGGAGAGGGAGAAGAGGAGGAGGAAGAGAAGGAGGAGGAGGAAGAAGAAGAGGAGGAGGAGGAAAAGGCTCAAGGGCAAGGCTGAAGAAGGGTTGAAAGGCTGTAGCTCAGTAGCTCTTGCAGTGGTAATACTCAGTGGTGGGGTGATGGGCAGGACAAAGGAGCTTTACAGAGCAGTGAGGCTTTGAGGTAAGGTGACAGTCAGGGATGCTATATCCCTAAGATTCACAATGAAGCCAAGGCATGGGGTAAGTAGTTGTTAAACAGAGAAGGTTTCAAGGGGCTGCCATTAGCCTTGGTTAAATGTGCACATCCATGGTGATTTTGTGTTGACACAGGTAATTCTAGACCCTGTGTTTCTGCTTCTCAACTTATTGCCCTCCTCACTAGCATAGATGCTTACTTCTATAAGCAGCATCCTTAAAGAATCTTCCTACTGTGCATCCAGCTCTTCAACAGGCAGCTCATTCTTCCAAGCATACAGAGATCCTTTGTCTTGGTCACTAAATCTTTACTCTCACTGAATCTTGACTCTGTCATTTACCTCCATCCTTATGGAGCCAGAGTCCATAACTAGTTATGTGAATTTCTTCATTGAATCCACACACCTTTTTGGTAGTTCCCTGTCATTTCCTTGTATTCACCTTGCAAAACCCCAATTCTGAGTCTGCAAGTGTGCAGTTGAATGTGGCTGCAGAAATAGGCACAGATATGCTAAATAAATACTTTCACTTTAAAGTAAGGGTCATTAATCCTCAAGTGTGTCCTTGATGCAGTCCGGCAATCATGCCACAATTCCAGAGAACATGCACCTTTCGGGCTCCAAGGAGAATATTTCAAATTTTCTCCCTTCAAATCTCCCTCCCTGCTGAATAATTGCCTGGCCTGACAGTCCTTTCAAGTCCAAAATATGTTTAAACTCAGTCTTTTGTATTAATCTCCCAAGGGAAGACTGGGATTACAGGTGCTCCCCATCCCTGTCTTCATGCTACTATTGGTCAGTTTCTTACATATTCTTGTGGTTCATCTATTGCCCATCCTTCCCTTCTGCCTCTTGCATTTACTCCTTGTCCTTTATTCTGCCTTGAAATACAGGATTGTTCAAGGCTTAATTCCGAAGGTGCTTTTTTTCCCCCTCCATATACAGAACCATGCTGAGTGTCTGTCTTGTGGTTTAATACTAACTAAATGATAATATCTTCCATTCTCATCTCCAGCCCAGAAATCCAGACTCCTCAGTGTAACCAGCTCCACCCTGTCTCCTTCATCCTAGTTAAGAACCTCCATCATTCCTGTGTCTTTGACTAAATCTCTGAGCACTCTTGACTCCTATTTGTAGGTCTTCACTAAATTCCATGCTGCCATCTAATATTCCACCAAATTCCATCCAGAATATACTTTCCTTCCCACTGCTTGATACAAGCCACCATCATCCTTCTCCTGGATTTTTTCAGCAGTCCCCAAAATGTGCCCTAGCTTTCACCAGTGACAACCATTTTCATAAGGAAGTCAGTCTGGTTGTTTACATAAAAAGAGAAAAGATTATGGTGCTCCTTGATTGAGAGCCCTCAGTTTCTTTCCTCATCAATTTAACTAATAGTCACCGTCCCTGGTGATGATCTGGGAGGCCTTGCATGATTCCTGGCCTACTTTAGAAAATAATAGATGAAATTCTGCTTTTGGGGTGCTTACATCTGTAGATCTATCAATCCAGAACAAAATAGTTCTTCATGTCTTTCAGGTTTCAGGCAATAAGGGTATGTTCTGAGTAGAGCCCTCCCTGACCACCTTACTCTGCTTCATTTTTCTCCATAGAGCCAGTCATTGCTCACTATCTTACATCTTTGATTTCTTGGGGAGGGGGTTGTCTAATGTCCATGAGGTAGTAGTTTGTTTTTGGCTCATTGTCATCTCTATTCCTAGGTCCTGAAATAGAACCTGGCATACAGCATCACTGAACAATACAGGATATATGACATTGGTATATCAGAGAAAAGCCCCAGGTTACAGTGACTTGAACAGAAAAATATATTGTCTTGTGTAGTGGTATTTGCTCCACCCATACTCCCCTGAGAAGGAGTTGGTGCTTCTTGCCATTGTATGTGACCTCTCAAAAGGAAAGGGAGGGGCATCATGTGGCCCTTTTTCCTTTTTGTTAAGCAGGATTGGGGAATTTATTAGAGTATAAATTGAGGAAATACACTCACAAATACAGAACCTCATAGAAAGCTGAAGTGGTCCTCTGTTCTGACCAGGACCAAATCCACCTAGCTCTCTGATCACACCAGGAAGCAAGAAGCAGGGGAAAGGGACCTCATGACCCCTCTCCCTTTCCTTTTAAGAGATCACATACAACAGCAAGAAGCACCGCCTCCTGCAGGCATATAGCCCAAGGTTATGGGTGGAGCAATGACCACTACAATCTTGCAGTTTTCAAAGATGGAAGTTGAAGCTCAAGATGTTGGAAAGGTTGGTTCCTTCTTGAGATCTCTCTCCTTGGCTTGTAGATGACAGTTTTCTTCTTATACCCTCACATGATCACATTCTGTGTGTGATTGTGTGTTAGCCACCCCTTGTAATAAGGATCCCTGTTACACTGTACTAATACTAGATCTCATTTTACCTCAGTTCCCTCACTAAAGACCCCATCTCCAAATACAGTCACGGTCTGAAGTAGTGAGATGAGGGCTACCATGTAATGGACTGGGGAGGGGGAACATTTGAGACTACAATTTATTCAATGAATAGTGTGCAGAGGGTGAAGAATGTGCAGAGAAAATGTGAGTCTTTTATGGAGTTACTTCAGTGATGACTTCAAGATGAAGTGAGACGTGGAAAAGAGGGTCAGGAAAACTTACAGAAGGGTTCAATTTTGATGAATGGGTATCAGGAAAATAATTAATATAGCTGCAAATAGGCATAGGAAGAAATGCAAGGAAGGGTAAGGGAGAGGAAAATTGGAGAGAGGAGTTAACAAAATTGGTAGAATTGAGGGACAAGGAAGGAGAACGTCGCCAAGGATTGAAGAAGGAGGAAACAGTTCCAACTTCATGGTGGTAATTTTGTAGCAAATCTTGACTCTAGTTCACCATTTCTGATCTACAAGGATTTAGTAAACATCTATTGTGGATGAGCCTCTGTACTGGATGTCAGTAATATAGAAGGTTGCACTGCCCTTAGGTCGAAGAGAGAATAGTTAATCAATGCTATAGCACAAACCTTAAAAGGTCTTATTAAGAAAAAAACCACAGGAGCCAGATATTGGGGTAAATGCTGAAAGATCAGAGAAACACAACAAGCCACAGCTAATCTCACCTTGCCAACTTCTCAACTGATCTTGTTTCCTCAACTTGGAAGCCTCTGTGTCCTCATCTGAATGGATCTCAGCTGAACTGTTCCTAGAAGCCTAAAAGCTTAACAAACTTAGTTCCTGGTCCTCACGCCTTACATACCTTTCTGCTTCCTGCCATCACTTCCTGAGATTAAAGGTGTATGTCACCATGCTTGGAAGTTTCCAGTGTGGCCTTGAACTCACAGAGATCTGGATGGTTCTCTGCCTCCCAAGTCATAGGATTAAAGGTGTGTGTGCCACTATTTTTTGGCCTCTATGTCTGTCTAGTGGCTGTTCTGTTATCTGACCCCAGATAAGTTTATTAAAGTACACAATATATTGGGGGACACAATACCACCACACAATGCACAGAATGCAAGCCAGAGTTACTATGTCTTAAGCTCACTTGTGAGCACCAGGCCAGCTTTAACTGAACACCTCACTGACCTTCTTGGCAATCCTTTGAAGCAGGCACTACTAGTCTCATTTCTATTTGACAGATAAGCAAACTGAGACACAGAGACACCAACTCTCTTACTGACGATCATAGAGCAATGTGTGGTCCTGCCAAGAGGTGCAGCAGGGCCCTGTCTTGAGGTCCTGCTTGCCTTCCTTTTCTTCTCTTGCCATGCACAGAGGCCCCATGTTTCCAGTTCCTGTAGACAGTGCTGAGAATGCACTTGGGATAGTACTGTTAGATATGCTGTTAGATTGGTTTACTTTCCCCATCATTTAAAATTTATTCAGGATTTTTATCCTTTTTTGTTTTCCAGACAGAGTAGAAGCCATATTTTAAATATGCAGCAGAAGTAAGACTCTGGAAGAATAAATAGAACACCATACCAAGTTGTGGGGAGAAAAGCATATGTGCGTAACAGCTGGGCTTCCAGGGCACTTGTATTTGGCCATCAATATTAACAATGAACTTCCTGGCAGCCTAGGCAAAAAGGGTGTCTTACATCCCATTAGTCATAAAACATGAGCTTCTGCTTGGGGAAGAGAGATGAGATGTGATTGTTCCCAGGTGTTGATGGTTTAGACAGTGCTCCAGAATATGTGTACATGTAGAACCGTGTTAGCAGAGAAAGGCTTTATGACAATACTTCTAGATAGAGGCCTCTCCTCTAAGTTACCATTGAAGGTTTATTGCATTGCATTGTATTGCATTGTATTGTATTGCATTGTATTTATTTGTTTATTGTGTGTAGATGTAACAGTTGCCCCAGCCAGCAGTGTGTCAATGGGGGCGACCCACCTATGGGAGATAATGAAAGGGACGAGGGGAGACAAGAAAGAAGACAGCAAGACAGTGTGTTCTGATCAAGCTGCAAATTTTATTCTCCTCAGCAAGGCTTATATATCATGGGAGGGGGAGGGGGCAGGAAGGAGGGAAGGGGTGCATGATGTGCCAGACATGCAGGTGAAGGGGGACGTGCAAGTTGTGAGGGTGTTGTGCTAGGTGGCTAGGTGGTAAGGTGGTCAGGGCCCATTGTTCTGTTGCTATGCTACCTGACCTGCTTGACCTGTTCTTTATCTTTGGGGGCATCTGGTTTAGGGCAGGGGCTTGTTCTCTGGCCTAGCTAGTACTTTTCCATGGTCCATGTTTTGTCCCTGACATCTCCCCCTTCTATACGTATAGCAAAACAAAGAAAGGAGGCCCAAATGTTTTTGCCATGACAGGAGAGGGGTGACAGAGGCTCTATCCCTGATAAGTTCCATTGTTAACAGTCGTCCATGTAGGTGTCCCCACATGCCCCGAAGGAAGCTGGAATGATGCCGTTTTTTTTACAGGGGGTGGGTTTGAATTCCGGGAGGAAAGAGTATAGGGTCTGCATAACCACCATGAAATAGAGCATGTCATCCAAGGCACCCAGGATGGTGGAGCACTTTAGTCTCCCTGCCTTCTGCAGTCCCGGCTGCACCCTCAATCCCCTATGCAGTGGGCTCCAGCTCCCAGGCACAGGTGCATCCTCCCCTGAGCAGAGGGGCCTGTGCTGATACGGAGTCTTTATCTGGTTCATCGAGACCATGATCATGGAGGTCGAGGCGATGGTAATGAACCTGAATTTGTTTTGCCTGAAGTTCGGCCAGCTGACTGCACACAAATTGAGTTAGTCGAGACAAAGCCCAAGGGCCGAATGTCAAGACAAGAATGAGGCCAACCAAGGGTCCCAGAAGGGATAGCAGGAGGGTGGTTAGCCAGGGAGATGCAGAGAACCAATTTTTGAACCAGCCTAGCTCTTGATCGCTTTCTTTTTTGCACTTCTCTAAGCCTTCCCAGACATTGACCATGCTATCCCTTGCTACTCCTGTATGATCAGTATAAAAGCAGCACTCTTCCTTAAGAGCGGCACAGAGACCTCCTTACTGTAAAAAGAGGAGGTTGAGCCCTTGGTGGTTTTGGAGGACCACCTCTGGAAGGGAGGTGAGGGAGGATTCAAGGGCGGAAATGCCTCGCTTAAGCTGTGCTATATCTTCATCTATGGAAATTCTAAGCTCTGAATAATGTTGATTAGATAAAACCAGGGAAGCTATGCCCATACAGGCCCCTGCAGCTCCAACCCCCAGGAGGACAGCCAGAGTGACCGCAGTCACGGGTTGGGGCATCCTACTGCTTTCTTCCCTTGAATAAATTTTGCAATTGTGGGCAGTCTGACCCCACCCCCAGAGAAGAAAAAGAAAATTTGTAAGTGGGAGATATAAACTGTAGTCAGGTTGTGTTCCTCCCAGTCCTTCTTGGCTTGTGGGCGTTGGCAAATGTTGATCGTGCACCATCACTGCCAGCGTGATCTCCTGAAGCTTATAAGAACCTTCTTAATAGACAAAATCTTAGACATGTTAGCAATATAACAGTGATGAACTTTATCAGAGCAAAATTATGAGTCCTTGGAGCCTCAACAAAACATCAGGATAGCCAGAGAATGAAATCTGAAATGTGTTATTTATATATCTCTCAAGTCTCATATATATTGTGACAAAAATTAATAAAATAAATTTAGGACAGAATTATTAGTTCTAACCATATTTCTATAAGTTTTGATGAACAGTTCATCAAAAGGATCTGGAATTGTATCAATTTATTTGTATTCAAGGCTCAATATTTAAGAATCTAGAGGTAAATAACAGCCTGTATTTAGACTGGCAGCTTTAGAGCACCTTTGTCCTGCAGCTGCCAATATATGTTATGACCAGGCAATCCAGGATTCATAAAGGCGGGTCAATGTCCTATAAAGACATGTATCCTCTTCCTGACATTATGAAAACATCAGGACCTTTTTAAATATCAGTGAGGAGATCATAGAGGCTTAGGTGTAACTTTGTGACTTGGCCTGGTGGTGATGAGGAATACCTGTAGTGGGGGATATAAAAAATTAAGCACCAATTCTTAAAAGCTCTTGAAGTATATGTAAGGCTGTTGTCTATATATGAGCTCAAGGCATTCCTAAAATTAAAAAGCAGTGAAAGAAATGGTATATTATTTTTTATTTCATAACCATAAATCATAAGGACATAAGTCTCGTGGGTAAGCTTCCATAGGGAGAGAATTTATAGTTGTTGGCCAGACATATGAAAAGGTGTCAGTATATCCTGTAGAACTATTTGCCATTCTATAGACTCACAAATTTTATAGTTTGATATAAATATAATATCATCTGTACAATAAATGTATTGTAAGATATATGTATATACATATACATGTATACATACATATAGGTTGGGGGACTGTGAGGAAGCTAAATTGACAGTTAGTTTTGATAGTTAATCTGTATATATAATGAGGAACTTTGCTCAATGAATGAGTCCTGGATAAACAGAACTCGCATTTCCTGCTCTGTATGTCAGCTTTGGCCTTCATCATGGTAGGATGAGTAGGCAAGTTAAAAGCGAAATGCTGACAATCTTTAGGTTGAGGAGGTATGGTAAAGAAGCAATCTTGTATATCTATGATGATTTTTTACTACCTTTTTTTTTTTTTTTTCCCCCGAGACAGGGTTTCTCTGTGTAGCTTTGCGCCTTTCCTGGAACTCACTCTGTAGCCCAGGCTGGCCTCGAACTCACAGAGATCCGCCTGGCTCTGCCTCCCGAGTGCTGGGATTAAAGGCGCGCGCCACCACCGCCCGGCTTCTATGATGATTTTTTATTTTATTTTTATTTTTTTTTATTTCTGGGGATGGCCCTGGGAGATGGCAAGCCAGGCTGTGAGACTTTCCTTGGCTTTAATAAATTTTATTTAATTTTTAAAGGACCTGTAACAGTTTATAAGCCTGATTTTCCTAAATAAAAAGAGACTGGGGTGATTTAAGGGCTGGTGGGGGACTTTATATGCCCAATATTTAAGTTTTTCCTCCACCAGACAGGTAACAATTATAATTTTCTCAGCATTTAAAAGCCATTGTTTGATCCAGATAGGAGCATTAGATTTTCCTGACCTTGTGGCTACATTATTAGCTTGACCTAGGCCTGTAAGAGATGAAGAAGTAATAGTCGTCTTAGGTACTTGGCCAATCTTTTTCTGAAATATAAGAAACATCTATGTTTATGTCTAGCAAGCCAATTATCTTCTTTCCCTGTATTTTAAGTGTTTAGTTGTTTGGAATATTTAATTTCCTGAACCCAGAAGGCCATATCACTAGAATCCACACCAGCAGCTCCCTTAGGTGCTGCCCTGTATGAATCTGAATTGTACAATGATCTTAATCTCTCCAGTAAAGTCAGAATCGCACATCCCTAAGGCAACCTTGTACAGCCGAGGAGCTATGGCTTATAATTAGCCCCAGTGTCCCTTTTGAGGAGGTCCATAGACTTTTGTACTAAGGTATACATAAGTTTATTTTTAAAGCCTATATATCTATCTCAGACCTCAATAAAAACCTTATCAATAGATCTAACTTAGGCATACATTCTCAATATCTTTAGGTTACTTATTAAGATTTATGTATCATTTATAACATATCTAGATGTTTATATGTTATATTTCTCTATCCCAATTACTTGTGTTACATATGTAATAAATTATTTCTTAATGTTCTTAAACATTCTTTATATCTAATCCTTTACAGCCTATAAAAATTTTACATCTAAAAGCATTTTTGTATTTAATTTATCAGGAGATATAGGTGATTGATTACTGAGAGCAGCCAATGTGGTGAATTCCTTTAAACAAAGAAACAGTCAAAGTTTATTTTGAAATCTCTTTGGCAAGATACCTTTTCTATGAATTTGGATAGCAAGGCAAATTATCTTTTAGGCCTGGTAAATGGGGATATAATCTAAATGATCTCAATGTATAGTTTGGACAAAACCCTGGCAATAAGGGGTATGGCAGTTATGTCCAAAGGTTAAACATTTTAAATGCTAGGGGGCTAAGTAATGAATTGATTATATGAAATTTAGCATACTCAGCATGTATATAAATATGATTTTGCACACATTAGAAGATTTGATCATTTATGATGATTAACCCTTAATTTGTATCCTAGTAATTATCTCTAATAGCTTGTAGCTTAAGTCCAACTTATTCTTAACAGTTTACAGTTTAGGTCAGCCAATCAATCAACAAGTTTTATTTTTTAATTAGCTTTAATTAAGTAAACTTATTCTTAACAATTCATAAGTTAGTTGTCTTTATAAACTTAGAACTTAGGTTTTATACCTGTCAGGTTTAGCCTTAAAAATATTAAGTCTGCACTGAAGTTATTTTAATACAGAAACAGGAACTCTTATTTAAAATATAGCATATAAGGAGAGTAACAATTTAATAAATCCTTTAAGGTGTATCATGAAATGAGATAAGCACAGTAAAACAAAGGAGGATTTTTTTTTTTTTTTTTAGCAGCTGCACCCAGTCTGTATCAAGCCAGATAGCCACTGGAAATGGCAAGGTGAGGAGAAGGGTGGAGAGGACTCACAGGCAGAAGTGAGCTGAGATGCAGATAGCAGATTGTTAGGTTCAGAGGGAAGAAGGCAGATGTTTAGGATTTCAACTCCCAAATGTCTTCTTCTTTGGGGGTCTGATGAATCCATACAGGTTGTAGCAGGGCGTCCCCTAAGCAGGACCTGTTTTTGCGATGCGTTAACTGAAGTTCTTGTACTTGACCAAGATTTTTGTAAATTACCAAGAACTTAAAAGTCAACCCAGAAGGAGGAAAGAGAGAGAAAAGGACACTTTTTTTAGGAGAGCTGGGAGTTGCCATTAGTTTTTAAACTGGCTCTGGCTGTGGCGCTTGCATTGTTATTTAAATGATGGCTGCTGGAGTGAGCTCCTAGTTAGCAATTTAGAAGTTTAGGCTCAAGTTGGTCTTTAGATCCATTTAGTTTGAGCACAAAAAAAAAAAAAAAAAAAACCTGTTTGTAGCAGGACACTGCTGCTACGGAGAACATAGTGAACTTCATTAACTCTAGTTTACACTCTCAGGAGGTCTGGTAGTGTGACAATATTGTGTTACCTCCTTGTAAAACCCTAAATGAAGTAACGGCAGGTTCCTCCCTAAAAGGGAGGGGTTAGAATCTCTGCCGCTTATCATAGTCTGACGGTAAATGAATTTCATAAGGTTGGCAGCTTTTAGGGGTCTCCTAAATCTTTTTTTTTTACTTTTTTTTTTTTAAATAAAGCTTTAGGATATCATTAACATCAATTGTTCCTTCTTGGGGAAACCAGGGACAACAGTCCTCTAAGTGACTAAAGAATTTGTTGAGGTCTTTTTTTTTATGAACCCTTATCCCTCATGTCTTGAGGGCCTCTTTAATGCCCTTAAGGAAAAGGTCATGGGAAGAACTTCCCTGTCCCATGGTTAAGCCTAAGTTTAGACTAACCTTGTCCTTCCCACTCTCCTCCGGATCATCAAGAAAGGGCATCGAGTTGGGTGGTCTCAACGGACGATCAGCAAAGTATCTCCACCAGACGTCTGGACTTTCCTGGAGAAGGACTTTCAACTCCCAATGTGGTGAGGGTCAAGCCACCACGTTGGGCGCCAGTTGCCCCGCCAGCCAGGTGTCAACTGGAGCAACCCACCTGTGGAAGAGAATGAAAGGGATGGGAGAGACATGAAAGAAGACAGCAAGACAGTGTATTCTGATCAAGCTGCAAATTTTATTCTCCTCAGCAAGGCTTATATATCATGGGAGAGGGAGGGGGCAGGAAGGAAGGAAGGGGTGCATGATGTGCCAGACATGCAGGTGAAGGGGGACATGCAAGTCGTGAGGGTGTTGTGCTAGGTGGTAAGGTCACTGGTCAGGGCCCATTGTTCTGTTGCTATGCTACCTGACCTGCCTGACCTGTTCTTTATCTTTGGGGGCATCTGGTTTAGAGCAGGGGCTTGTTCTCTGGCCTAGCTAGTACTTTTCCATGGCCCATGTTTGGTCCTGACATGTAACCATCTTCTTAAATAAGAAACACAGAGTCAAATACAGAGTTAAAAGACAAGAGGTCAGAGCAATAGCTAAGAGCTGAGACTAAAAACCTTACCCTTTACTGCCGCTGCTATCCCACCTCTCCGCAAGAGAGCTACTTCCTGTGTGTTTGTCCTTTTTATTGACTTTTTGTTCTGCCTTCTCATTGGTTGTAAACCCAACCACATGACCTCCTCAACACTACCCATCTGTATAGACCTCCAGGTATTCTATGGTTGGTATTGAGATTAAAGGCATGTGTCTCCATGCTGGTTGTATTCTTGAACACACAGAGATCTGCCTGTCATGTGATCAGGATTAAGGGCATGTGCTACCACTGCCAGACTTCTGCTATGGCTTGCTATTAGCTCTGACCCCCAGGCAACTTTATTTATTAACATACAAATAAAATCACATTTCAGTACAAATAAAATATCACCATAGTTGTGGTCCTGAATATGAAACCCAGAGTGTTAGACATTCCTGGCATGTGCTATATTAATAAGGTATGCCTCCAGAACTGTGTCTTCATGCTGATCTTTCAAATATGTGTTTACCAAGGTTCTCTGTTGCAGTAGTCTTTATTGCAAAGAGAAAAGATGTGCCTGCCTCCAGAAAAGTCCAAACATCTTGTCTCTCTTTCTGGGGAAGATGGGCTGAGCAGATTGCCTAAGTTGGGCTAGGGATTGTAAGAAAATGTCTGTTTTGTAAATGGCAGGTCTGACCCTGAACAACAGACATCCACAGATTACTGTAGGCCAGCCTCTATAAGCTCATGTTTGAATCTCCTCAATTTGGGAATGGTTAAGAAGTATGACCGTTTTGGAGGAGGTGTGTCACTAGGGGTAGGAGTTGCAGTTTCCAAAATGCTAGCCATTCCCAGTTAGTGCTTTCTGCTTGTAGACAAAGATATGAAGTTTCAACTGCCTGCCTACCAGCCTGCCTCTATGTTCACCATGATGCTCATGAACTCTAACCTTCTGGAGCCATGATCCCCAAATTAATAATGGAACCATGGTCCCCAAATGAATAATTCTATTGGTCATGGTGTTTTTTTTCTCCTCAGAAATTGTAAAGTAACTAAGATATCAGTGTAATCAAAGGTCCTACAAATTTCTCCTCTAGCAAATGAAGAGAAACAAATGTTTTTGTATAGTATAAAACAATTTTAAAGTAATTCAGTCAAACATTTGTTACATGTGTGAGTCACTGTAAACTAATCAAGAAAATTAGATGTTCTTAAGCCGGGCAGTAGTGGTGCATGCCTTTAATCCCAGCACTGGGGAGGCAGAGGCAAGCTGATGTCTGTGAGTTAGAGGCCAACCTGGTCTTCAAAGCGAGTTCCAGGACAGGCTCCAAAGCTACACAGAGAAACTCTGTCTTGAAAAATAAGCAAAAACAACAACAACAAAACCAACAAAAAAAGAAAATTAGATATTCTTAATTTCAAAGTTAGAAAATAAGCATTTTGCACATCTAAATCTCTTCTATACTTGAAAAGAAATCACTGTTCAACTTGTTTAATTTAAATTAGGAATTAGTTATCATTTTCTAGTTAGTAAATGTTATAGAAATATGATTCCAAATTAAATATATTTCAAGAAATTTCAGAGACTATGTCTAATGCAATGAAGGAAAGTAGAACCTTATAATAATTATTCATCTAAGATTTTATTACCAGATATATGAACCATATTTATTTTATGTTATTTTATTTTGAGTAATTGATACACTTGTTACTTGCCACAACTTCAATGAAATTTTTTACATAATAAAATTTGAAGAAGATGATAGAATTTTAAAAGCATAATTTAAATATCAAGTAGAGTAAGGCATGTGATTTCTCATTGCTTGGTGAAATAAAACCTGTATACTGACTTACCTATCAACCATCATATGCCTCTTAACATTTATTTCTGTTGTAATAAAAAAAATCAAAAGCATGATCATTTAGAATTAGTCCAATTTTGTGAGGGTAATTCTTTAATATTTGTAATGTAAATAATATAATTAAAATCACTTGTGGTATTTTCCATGATGTGTTTGCACTTAGGACTTTTTGAAAATATGAATGATATATAATGCATGCAACTTTGACTTATTAGCTCACTATAATCTAGGAAATGGTTGTTTTTCTGTAGTGTAAGCTTGAGAAAGGACAGAGATTTCCAATACAGATCACATCTCACTTCTAAAGGATTTTTGGGGGTCTTGAAATCAATATTTTTTTTTTGGTTTTTCGAGACAGGGTTTCTCTGTGTAGCTTTGCACCTTTCCTGGGACTCACTTGGTAGTCCAGGCTGGCCTCGAACTCACAGAGATCTGCCTGGCTCTGCCTCCCAAGTCCTGGGATTAAAGACGTGCGCCACCAACGCACGGCTGAAATCAATATTTTTATTTTTATTTGGTTTCACCAAAGATGGTCTTCCAGGGTGTGATAATTCCTTCCCATGGCAAATAAAATGTCTATATCTAGATGATTGGGACTTCATGCCTTTCCAAACTGCATTGAAAAGTGCTAAGGTAGTCTCTATACATTGAGAAATCTGTGTAATTCATGTTGATGTTATAACAAAATTAAAATATCACACCAAAATACTCTTCTAATGTTTTGGAAAGTGTTCTGTGAAAGTTTATTGCTAGACTTCAGGATTTGGTTATATTTAATCATCAAGGGCCATCAAATTTTGCTACTCATCTGAATAACTTTTCACAATATCAGGTACTCTCATTGATAGATATTTGTAGGAATGAAAAATTCTCTAATTGTTGTATATAAGTATGAAAATAAACATAGGACCTCTGTTTTATTTCTAACTTTAGTAAAAAGGAGATAAACTGAACAGAACTCTTTTCTTCTTTTCTTTCTGTAAAGAATTAATTCTTTTAAAGAATAGTTAAATAGATATAATAGCACTTTAAGTTTACTTGTTTAGAAAAGGAGATTATAAAGACTGACATTTATAGAGAAGTCTCTAGGAAATACTGAAGTTCTTACTTGGATTTGAATAATGTCTAAATTTTAGTCATAAGGATAAGAGTATCATTGTATTCCTTAGATTTTCATTCAAAGAAAAATATTCTTATTTTAAGAAAATATCCATTGACTAATGAGAAATATACATATTAGCGTACTATGTTCTTAGGAAGCTTGATGTTTCTTGAAAGATGGCATATTGTTTAAGGGCAGTTGCTGCAGTCATGAGTGCATACGTTCAGATTGCAGCACCTATGACCGATGTAAAAAGCTTGGAATCCTGCAAATGCCTACAACTCCAGCTATGAGGGTTCCAAGATCCTCTTCTGTTTTCTGTGCTCAAACATAGACACAGACACATAAATACACACACATACACACACACACACACACACACACACACACACAGATGCCACATGCACACACACATGCATGCATGCACATACGTACACTAAATCTTTCTAAAACCAAAATAAACCATGATGTGTATAGACTTTAAATAAGTGTTGTTAAAATACACAATTATAGAAAATGATTTGCCCATTTATTTTGTATGTATTCTGTTTAATTTCTCAATGTATTTGCAATTGTAGAATATATATTAAAATAACACACAAATTCCATAATTTTATCTGCTCAAACTCTTCTCTTCAGGAGATTTCTGTTTGACTAAAAGTGAAACATTTCTAATGCTTATAAATTGTTTTAAGTTCTTCTCCATTCCCTAGATATATAAAGACATAATTAGAAAGCATTTCTTTTTTTTTCATATGGAAGCATACAACATAGTGTTTTGATATACATACATGTGAAATGACTACAGCTATCAAACTCTATGTAAATCACCTCACATATTTTTGTTTCTGTATGGAGAAAGAATATTTAAGATCTTTATGTAAAATCAAAGCATGAGGTAGTACATACTTAAAATCCTAGTTCTTATGACACTGAAGCAGGAAGATTACAACTTTGAGCTCAGACTTGCTTACATAAGACTCTGTCTTAAAGATGAAATGCCATTTATTCTTTCAACCACTATCAAGTATTGTTAGTGTTACTGTGGTGGTTAGTACTGTCAGCTGCCTTGAATCCCCTGATATAATGGACTAAACTGTGGTCTAAATAAAACTCTTTCTCCCTTAAGTTGCTTTTGTCTCAGTATTTTATCACAACAAGAGAAAAAGAAAGTATTAACTATATTCAACATATTATCCACAAGAATTCAAGTTATTGATCCTATATACAGGAGCTAAATTTTTTGACTTTTAAACAATATCAATAAAGTTTTTACATACTTTAGGTCTTGGCAATAACTATCCTATTTCTCTACATTTCACATACTCATTCATATTACTGTGACAGTATTTTATTTTTGAAGACTAAGTTTTATACACTCATATGTGCATACACACACACACACACACACACACACACACACACACACACACCACAAGGATAGATAATTTAATCATAGTTAAGTATAGCTAATTTTTACTGTCACCATTTGCTCTGACTGTTTTTTAGTTTTTTTTAATCCAGTCTTCCTTTCTGATATTCTTCTATGAAGGCCAACTGGCCTAGAACTCACTGAAATCTGCCTGTCACTGCTTCCCAAATGCTGGGATTAAAGACATGCAACACTACTACCTGGAATTGATTTTCTCTTGATATAAATATGCATTCATTCTTTCCATTTTGTCTTTTAGATACCATAAACCATACATAAAACATTTATTTGCACACATGACAATTTTTAAGCTCATAAAAACTTAAGTTTGTATCTAAAGTTCTATATATTTAATCCTCCAAATTTGGTCATTTATATGACATTTTATAAGTTTTATTATTTATGTCCATTAAAACATTATTGTGGTTATACTGACACTTAATTCTATTTTTCATAGTGCTATGTATTGAACTCAGGGCCTTGTGAATTCTAGGCAAATACTTTAAGAGTGAGCTATATCCCCAGACCAATATTTTTGACTTTTAACTTTTATCCTTATATTAAACATAGCTAATGAACCATATTTGTACTATTGGAATATTCTTAATTTGATTATTTTGTAATTTATAGAGTGACCAGATTTTCAAATAATTAGTGAACATTTCTTTTAAGGTGAAAATTATTCTTTAGCATTTATTATAACTCAAGTCTCATGGTGATAAACTTATCAACAATTATTTGCCTAGGAATGTGTCCATTTATTTCTGAAGGAGAGCTTGTCAGTTGCATGCTTCTTAGTTGGCAGAGGTATTTTTTGTTTATTTGTTTTGGGTTTTGCTTTTCAACACTTTGAATATGTTATACCATATTCTCTCAGCACTTAGGTGATCTTTAATTGAAATAGACCTTTACTGATTACTAGAGCTTATGAATCTTCATGAACTGCTTGATAAGATCTTTGGCCAAGGTGAGCTCACTTACTTTACATGGCAAGGCTGCTACCATTTCATTCTCAATTCACATGGAGTATCTGATCAGCTGCTGCTACATAGCAAGAATTTTGTTTGAGCTCTTGTATTGAGCTGAGAAACCATATAGGAAATATAACCACCTCTGATCTGGAGTTGTGTGTTCCATGGCCACAAGGTACTGTAATTGAATTCAACAGGTGGACAGACTTATCAGAGATTGCTGGGGTTCAGTGTGTCATAATGGATGGGCTGTCTTCTATGTTCATTAGAAATGTACAGCTAAGATTTACTTTCCTGCCATGCCCTAGTTAAAATGAAAAACTCTCCCTATCACCCAATTTATTGCCTTCTTTAATTTTTCTTGAAATGATTTATTACTCTTTGACACATTACTATTCTTTGACTTCTTTTTTGTTTTACTACTTTATTGAAATTCAAGCACTTTAAGAATAAGAATACATCCATACAGTATATTTTATTATTAGTTGAAGGAACAGTATTGGAACTGAATGGAAATTTAAGAAATAGTGTTGGCCAGCCTGCAGGCAGGTGAGAAACCTGCCTCCAGCCTGTGCCTCACCCCCTACCCACTGAACACTGTCCCCAAAAGACCCCCTCTGTTACTCAACCCCAAGCACCTGAACATCCTCCCTGTGGCCAACCCTTGTCTGAAACTTCAGCAGACTACACAGGCACAGACACAAACCACACCAGTTGGAAAATCAGGTGAATGCCTGACTTCTCAGCTGGACTGTCCTTAAGTCCAGAACCTAACTATACCCCAGGGCACATTCTGTGCCCCTCCCCTTCTCATCTCAGCACCAGCAAGGGAGCTGCACCCTACCCCCACCTCTATTGGAACTCCAATGCTCTGCTGTAATCCATACCAGCTTTCAGGCAGGTGAGATATTGGCTTTCAGGCTGCACCCCCAACCCAGCTACCCAGTGGACTCTGTCTGACAAAGACCTATTCTGCCACCCAACACTAAGCAACTGAATATCCTCCCCATGGACTACCCCCACCTGAAAACCCAGGAGACTACACAGGCTCAGGCACAAACCACGCCATTTGGAAAAACAGCAGACAACATAGGCACATTTGTAAATCATAACAACTGGAAGAACAGGCACATGCGCATGCCACACTAATTGGAAGAAAAGATGAGTAAATGTCAGTGTAAGAATACATTCAACAACTGAAAGAGCAATATAGCACCACCAGAAACCAATGACCCTACAATAGCAAAACATGAACATTCCAATGCAGCTGAAACACAATAAAATGGTCTTAAAAATTACTTTATGAAGATAATACAGGGTCTTAAAGAGGAAACGAAAATTTCCCATAAGAAGTCGAGGAAAAAAAATGGAAGAAATCAATAAATCCCTTAAAGAAAGCCAAGGGGGGGCGGAAACCAATCAAACAAGTGAAGGAAACAGTTCAAGACTTGAAAACTGAAACAGAAATAATAAAGAAAACACAAACTGAGGGAATTCTGGAAAAGGAAAATCTGGGGAAGGAAACAGAAACTACAGATACATGCATTACCAACAAAATACAAAAGAAGGAAGAAAGAATCTCAAGCATTGAAGATATTATAGAGGGAATAGATTCATCAGTCAAAGAAAATCATAGATGCCATAAATTCCTAACACAAAACCTCCAGAAAGTCTTGTTCACCGTTAAAAGACCAAACCTAAGAACAATAGGGATAGAAGAAGAATCCTAGTTCAAATGCATAGAAAATATAATCAAAAAAATCACAGAAGAAAGCTTTCCCAACCTAAAGAAGGACATGACTACAAAGGTACAAGAAGCTTAAGAACACAAAATAGGCTGGAACAAAAAAAGTCCCCTTGCCACGTAATAATCAAAATCTAAACGCATAGAATAAAGAAAGAATTTTAACAGCTGCAAGAAAAAAGGCTGATTAACATATAAAGGCAGACCTATAAGAATTACATCTGACTTCTCAATGGGGACTCTAAAAGCCAGAAGGTCCTGGATAGACATTTTACAGAGACTAAGGGACCATGGTTGCCAGCCCAGACTACTATGTCCAGCAAAACTTTCAGTCAACATAGAAGGTGAAAATAAGATATTTCATGACAGAATCAGATTTAAACAATATCTCTCCACAAATCCAGCACAACAGAAAGTACTAGAAGGAAAACTCCAACCCAAGCAACTCAGTTACATCCAGGAAGACACAGGCAATAGATAAACTCACAATAGCAAAACTCAAAGAAGGGAAACATACACATTAACATCACCACCACCAAAACCAAAAAATAACAGAAATTAACAATCACTGGTCAACAACATCTCTTAGTATCAATGGACTCAATTCACCAGTAAAAAAAACCGTAGGCTGGCAAAATGGATCCATCCTTCTGCTGCATAAAAGAAACACACCTCAACTGTAAAGACAGACATTACCTCAGAGAAAAGGGTTTGGAAAAAATTTTCCCATCAAATAGACCTAAGGAGCAAGATGATATAGCTTTCCTTATATATAACAAAATAGACTTCAAACTGAAACCAATCAAAAGACAGAAAAGGACATTTCACATTCATCAAAGGAAAAATCCATCATGATGAAATCTCAGTTCTAAACATCTGTGCCCCATGTACAAGGACACCCACATTTGTCAAAGAAACATTACTAAAGTTTGAATCCCACATCAAATCACACATATTAATAGTGGAAAACTTCAACACCCCGCTCTCAGCAATGAACAGGTCTGCAAGACAGAAACCTAACAAAGAAATAAGGGAATTAACAGATGTTATGACTAAAATGGACTTAATAGACATCTACAGAACATATCAGTCAAACACAAAAGAATATACCTTCCTTCTGCACCTCATGAAACCTTCTCTAAAACTGATTGCACTCAGTCATAAAGCAAATATCAATAGATACAAAAAAATGGAATAATCCCTTGTATCTTATCAGACCACCATGAGCTAAAGTTAGAATTCAACAACACAAACTACAGGAAATCTGCAAATTCATGGGTACTGAACAATTTTCAACTGAACCACTTCTGGGTCAAGAAAGAAATAAAGAAATTAAAGACTTCCTAGACTTCAATGAAACTGAATCTACAACATACTCAAACTTATGGGACACAATGAAAGAAGTACTAAGAGGAAAGTTCATAGCACTTAGGGCCTACATAAAAAAATGGAGAAATCTCACACAAGTGACTTAACAGCACACCTGAAAGTTCTAGAACTAATAGAAGCACACTTACCCAGGAGGAATAGATGGCAGGAAATAATCAAACTCAGGACTGAAATCTATAAAATTGAAACAAAGAATCAATGAAACAAAGAGTTGGTTCTTTGAGAAAATAAAAAAATAGACAAACACTTATCCAAACTAACCATAAGGCAGAGAGAGAATACCCAAATTAACAAAATCAGAAATAAAAAGGGAGACATAACAACAGACTCTGTGGAAATCCAGAGAATCATTAGGTCATACTTCAAAAAACTGTACTCCACAAAACTGGAAAACTAAAAGAAATGGACAACTTCCTTGATAAGTATCAAATAACAAAACTAAATCAAGGCCAGATAAACAATTTAAATAGACCTATAGCACTTAAGGAAATAGAAACAGTTATTTAAACTCTCCCAACCAAAATGCCCAGAATCATGTGGTTTCAGCATAGAATTTTACCAGAATTTCAAAGAACTAATACCAATGCTCCTCAAATTCTTCCACAAAATAGAAAGAGACGGAATATTGCTAAACTATTTTTATAAGCCCATAGTTACCCTGATACCCAAACCAATTAAGGATGCAACAAAGAAAGAGAATTACAGACCAATTTCTCTCATGAATATTGATGCAAAAAATACTCAATAAAATACTAGCAAAAATAATCCAAGAGTACATCAAAAAAAAAATCATCCACCATAATCAAGTAGGCTTCATCCCAGAGATGCAAGGATACTTCAACTTATGAAAATCTGTCAGTATAATACAAAATATAAATAAACAAAGAAAAATACACGTGGTCATCTCATTAGATGCTGAATAAGCCTTTGACAAATCCAACACCCCTTCATGAGAAAGGTTTTGGAGAGATCAGGAATACAGGGAACATACCTAAACATAATAAAGGCAACACACAGCAAGCCAACAGCCAACATCAAATTAAACAGAAAGAAACTCAAAGCAATTCCACTAAAGTCAGAAAGAAGACAAGACTATGCACTCTATCCATATCTATTCAATATAGGACTTGAGGTTCTAGTTAGAGCAATAAGGCATCAAAAGGAGGTCAAAGGGATGCAAATTAGAAAGGAAGAATTCAATCTTTCACTATTTGCAGATGATAAGATAGTATACACAAGTGACCCCCAAAATTCTACCATGGAACTCCTACAGTTGATAAACACCTTCAGTAGGGTTTCTGGATACAATATTAATGCAAAAAAATAAATCAGGAGCACTCCTCTATACAAATGATAAATCAGCTGAGAAAGAAATCAGAGAAACACCCTTTACAATAGCCACAAATAATCTAAAATATTTTGGGGTAAATCTAACAAAACAAGTGAAAGCCCTATATGACAAGAATTCTAAGTTTTGAAGAAAGAAATTGGGGAAGAGATCAGAAAAATGCAAAAACATCCCATGCTTGTGGATTTGTAGGATTAACATAGTAAAAATGCCAATCTTACCAAAAGCATTCTACAGATTCAATACTATTCCCATCACAATCCCAACAGAATTCTTCACAGACCTCAAAAGAACAATATTCAACTTCATATGGAAAAAAAAAACAGGATAGCTAAAAGAATCCTGTACCATAAAGGAACTTCTGGAGGTATCACGATCCCTGACTTTGAGCTCTACTATAGAACTATACTAATAAAACAGTTTGGTATTGGCATAAAAACAGACATGGATCAATGGAATTGAATCAAAGACCCTTAAGTTCACACACCTATGAACACCTGATTTTTGACAAAGAAGCCAAAAATATACAATGAAAAATAGAAAGCATCTTCAATAAATGGTGCTGGCATAACTGGATGGTGGCATGTAGAAGAATGCAAATAAATCAATATCCTGGCTCTGCACAAAACTCGTCCAAGTGGATCAAAGACTTCAACAGAAACCCAGTTATACTGAACTTGATAGAAGAGATAATGGGAAGTAGCCTTGAACACATTGACACAGGAGACTACTTCCTGAATTAATACCAGAAACACAGACACTGAGATTGACAATTAATAAATGGGACCTCTTGAAACTGAAAAGCTTCTGTAAGGCAAAGGACACTGTCAGTAAGACAAAATGGCAGCCTATAGAATGGGAAAAGATCTTCACCAACCCCACATCTCACAGATGGCTAATCTCCAAAATATATAAAGAAATCAAGAAACTATACATCAAAATAGCAAATAATCCTATTTAAAAATGGAGTACAAATTTAAACAGAGAATTCTCAACAGAAGAGTCTTGAATGGCTGATATATACTTAAAGAAATGTTCAACATCCTTAGCTATCAGGAAAATGAAAATCCAAACAAATCTGAGATACCATCTTACACCTGTTAGAATGGCCAAGATCAAAAATGCTAAAAATAGCATATGTTGGCAAGGATGTGGAGTAAGGGGAACATTCCTCCACTGCTGGTGGGAATGCAAACTTGTACAGCCACTTTGAAAATATAGTGTTTTCAGTATAGTGGTTTCTCAGAAAATTGGGAATCAATCTACCTCAAGACCCAGTGGTACCACTCTTGGGCATATACCCAAAGGATGCTCAATCATACCACAAGGTCACTTGCTCAGCTATGTTCATAGGAGTATTATTCATAGTAGCCAGAACCTGGAAACAACCTAGATGCTCCTCAACCAAAGAATGGATAAAGAAAGTGTGGTATGTCTACACAATGTGGTATTATTCAGCAGAAAAACAAACAAACAAACAAAAAACCGACATCATGAAATTTGAAGGCAAATGGATGGAAGTTTAAAAACTCATCCTGAGTGAGGTAACCCAGACCCAGAAAGAAAAATACAATATGTACTCACTCATAAACAGATATTAGATGTAAAGCAAAGGATAACCATTCTACAATCATCAGCCCCAAAGAAGCTAGGTAACAAGGAGGACTCTAAGAGGAAATAGGTGAGATGTCCTGGGTAATCTGGGGGTGGGGAGGGAGAAGAGGGGAAAGGATGGGTGGATGGGAACATGAGGGATCAGGATGGTTGTGTTGGGGGTGGGACAAAGGTGGAGGGTAATAAATGATGTATCTTGATAGAGGGGCCATTAAGGGGTTAGGAAGAAACCTGGTACCAGTGAAACTCCCAGGAAATCACAAGGATGACCCCAGCCAAGAATCCCAGAAATAGTGGTTTCTGAACTGGCCTTCCCTTATAATTAGATTGGTAACTACTCCTATTGTCATCATAGAGCCTTCATCCAGTACCTGATGGAAGCAGATGAAGAGATCCACAGCCAAGCACTGGGCCGAGCTCTGGGAGTCCCATTGAAGAGAGGGAGGAGGGAATATATGAGCAAAGATACACCAAGATTACAGTGGGAAACCCCACAGAAACAGCTGATCTAAGCTTGTGGGAACTCACAGACTCTAGACAGACAGCTAAGGATCCAGCATGGGACAGACCGACCTAGGCCCTCTGCATCTGGGTGACAGTTGTGTAGCTTAATCTTTTATGGGACCCCTAGAAGTGGGACCAGGACCTGTCTCTGATGCCTGAGCTGTCTCTTTGGATCTTACTCCCTATGGTGGGATGCTTTGATGCAGGGGGAAGGAGCTTGGTCCTGCTGCAACTTGATATGCCATGCTTTGTTGATTCCCAAGTGAGACCTTATGCCATCTGAATGGAAAGGGAGGAGGAGTTGGTTGGGGGCAGGGTAGAAGGGAGGTATAGGATGGAATGGGAGGAGAGGAGGGAGGGGAAAATGTGGTTAGTATATAAAATAAAGAAAAAACAATGTTGGTGTTTGTGATATTATTTCTAAACTTTTAATGACTATTTTCAAATAAAATTTATATTAGGTACTTTTTGTGCATAAATTTTGTATATTTAATATCTTACTTCATCATCGTATAAAGTCAGTTTAATCTGACTTAGTAGTCATTATACAATAAGAACCTGAGACTCTCTGAAGGGAAACACCTGGTTAAAATGGAAACATTAGTAACAGACCAAACTAATAAAAGAAGTTTTGTTCTCTGCCTAAGACTCCTTCATATACTCTTTCCAGAGCTGTATAGGTGAATGAAAAGAAATTTGTGACATACAACCATGCTGTAGAAATTCATATAATGTTAGAATCACCTGGACATAAAACATTTCTGATTGTTTTCAGAAATATTTCAGTAATTTAAAGACCTTTTCTTTTTTCTAAGCCACCTATGAATATATATATTTTTTGCTCACTGCCTGGGAATATTTTGTAGATTCATAAGCTCAAATAAATGAGCAACCTGCATAGAAATCAATGCTTATTGCTTACCTTGCACACATAAGAAACTGCTAGTTCCTCAATAGAATATTATTACTTCCTCCATGTTTAAATGTTCTTCTCTGGTGGGAGTGTGTTATGTCTTTGCATCACTTTGGTGTCAGCACAAATACCAACCTCCAAGAAAGGTCTTTGCTGAAAACATTATTAGAAGAAAACAATGTCTCTTGCTTCTCTTTCCCAATCATACTCTTTTCCTTTGATTAATATCCTTTGCTTCAGCATCTTTTGTTTGTTTAAACAGCATTATTTGCTTGACTATTAATTATTAAAAGCCTTTGTAAGCTAGAATGACAGTTCCCTGATAGTGAAACTTTTCTGTTAATTGTTTCATCTCCAACACCTAGTAGAGTACCAGACATGTAGTAGGAATTCAATTAAAACATATTGCTTGAAAGAATATTGTGGTGGTTTGAAAGAAAATAGCTCCTAAAATGATTGGCACTATTGGGAAATGTGGCTTTGTTGGAGTAGATGTGGCCTTATTGGAGGAACTATTTCACTATGGGGGTGGACTTTGAGTTCTTCTATGCCCAAGCTAGGCTCAGTGTGGCACACAGTTGCTTCTGCTGCCTGAGAATCAAGATGTAGGATTCTCATCTCCTTCTCAAACACGGTGTCAGCCTGCATGCCACCATGCTACCAGCCATGATGGTAATGGACTAAAACTCTAAACTCTAAACTAGTTCCAATTAAATGTTTTATTTAGAGAAATTTCCGTAGGCATGGTGCTTCTTCACAGCAATACAAACCCTAACTAAAACAGAAGTTGGTACCAGGGACTGTGTTATTGCTATGATTGGCCTGACCATGATTCTGTTTGGAGAAATGTGAAATACTTTGGGACTTAGGACTAGAAAAGCAGTTTAACTCTTTAAGTAGTGCTTAATTGGCCATCCTAATAGAAACATGGAAGAAAGTAGTGCTGAGGGTGATTTGAACTTCAGGGGCTTGGATCAAGAGCTTTCAGAGGAGAAGAATGTTAGTATGTGGCTTAGAGACTAATCTTGTGATATTTTTGTGAAAAAATGTGTCTGAGTCTTGCCAAAAAATCTGCCTGGGGTTAAAGTAAAGAGTTTTTGATGAATTCCCTTGGCACAGGAAATCCCAAACCAGCCTAGTATATTGAATTTGTCGTATGGTTATTAGCTGTCACCTCTTATGTAGATCTATAATGAAAAGCAGCAAGCTGAGAAAGAAAAAATACAGAATGTGCAATTTGTGCAGGAAAGGAAGAGCAGAAAGTGGATGGAGCTAAGTCCTGTGTTCACAGATAAAGAAGTTAAAAATGGAATAAAGGGAGTGGTGACCACAGGGCAAGACCTCACCCAGCTATACTTCCATCTTGTGAAGAGTAATTAAAGAACAGCTTTGGCACAGGTATGGTGGTACATACCTTTAATCCCAGCACTCAGGAACAAGAGGTATGCATATCTGAATTTAAGGACCACCTGATCTACAGATTGAGATTCAGGACAGCCAAGCTTGGACAGTGGAGGAAATAACTGAAAACAAAGCTGGTGAAGATGTAATTAAATGAGGGGACATGTTCCAGCCCCAGCCTCCAGTAGAACTTGGCAGCTTTGACCATGGGGTTCTAGCTTTAGAGTCAAGGTAAGAAAAAAAGGAGTTATAGAATATCCCTCTAGGACTAAGAAAAGCCACTGAGGCCATGCATGTGTCAGGGATATTCACGTATGAAGGCCTAGAGAGGCCATTGTGTGAAGCTTTGAAGGTGAAGCATGGATTGCCTTCGAGACTCCAAGATGTTGAAGATTCCAGAGTCATTGGATACCTGCTGAGAAAAGCTACCAACATGGAGCGGAACCAGCCCATGAAAAAGTACTGTGTTGCAGTCAACAAAGGTGAAAGAATTGTAGATCAGAAGAATGTTTTAACATCAGGCATGGAAATGTAGAGTTTGGAGTTTGTCCAGATGCTATTTGGTTTTGCTTTGTGCTACATTTTGGAATGATAATCTATATCGCATGCCACTGTATGTTGGGAGTATGTGATGTGATTTTTTTAATATGTAGGGGATTACAGTAAAGAGATTATATTGTTATAGGGTCCATTTGGATCAAACACAGTTCAAAACCCAAGTCAGTGTAAAAAAGAAAAGTCTATTTAAAAAAAAAATGCTACTGATCAATCATGAACACAGAACCAACTTCGGAGCTAAACTGTGACCCCAAGCCAAAATATTACAGAGCTTTTAAGTCTGAAAAACACAAGTAGCTGTGCCAAGTTACAGTTACACTTTTCAAAAATCAGGATTCAGGAATAAAGGATGTTCAAGGGGACTTTTCTTTGTGGTACAATTATCCTGTTCTCATTGCTTAGTTTGCTAAACTGTGGCTCTGTTGCTTGTCCAATACTCATGTCTCAACTTTTCAAACAGTATATCAATTACTCCAGGTGGTCTTCAGAACTTTATTTGACACCTATTCAAAATGGAATTTTTACATAAAATGGCTTCTATTTCATTAATTTATATTCCCCCTTGTTTTTGCACATTACTCAAATCCTTGATTATCTGTTTCAGAGTATAAGAGCTTGTATTGGGTCCTTTGGACCATGAGCTTAAATGAATTAATTCTAGATTGAATAAATTTACTTAAACACTGAAGATGCAAGGCCCTATGAAAAGCAGAAGAAAAAAGGCCAACAGTCCTGTTAAAGCAGTGAGCAAGTAGCCTAGCCAAGGCAACCAATCAAAGAGATTCTGGAACCAGGTGCCAGCCTGTGTCCTTTGTTCCTCCCTATCCAACAAATTTTTTTGTTTGTTTTGTTTTTTGAGACAGAGTTTATCTGTGTAGTTTTGTTGCCTGTCCTGGATCTCACTCTGTAGACCAGGCTGTTCTTGAATGCTGTGGATATCACTCTGTATGCTGTGAATGTGTTGCTCTGATTGGTTAATAGATAAAGTGCTGATTGGTCAGTAGCCAGGCAGGAAGTATAGGCAGGACAAGCAGAGAAAAGAATTCTGGGAACAAGAAGGCTGAGTCAGGAGTCGCCAGCCAGACACAGAAGAAGCAAGATGTAAAGATACCGGTAAGCCATGAGACACGTGGCAAGGTATAGATTTATAGAAATGGGTTAATTTAAGATATAAGAACTAGAAAGCAAGAAGCTTGCCATGGCCATACAGATTATAAGTAATATAAGTCTCTGTGTGTTTACTTGGGTCCATGTGGCTGCAGGACTGGCAGGTGAGAGAGATTTGTCCTGACTGTGGGCCAGGTGGGACACATAAAAACTATCAGCTACACTCAAACTCACAGAGATCCTCCTGGCTCTGCGTCCCAAGTGCTGGGATTAAAGACATGTGCCACCACCACCCAGCTCGGTTTTACTTTTGCTAAGGTGTCTCAGACTATCCCAAATGATTGGCAATAATTGAACAAGTTTCCCTCAATGCCATATAAGGACCTCTATCCTTAAGAAATAATAGATCTATTCCTTTTCTGGTTTGTATGGCTACTTCTGCCAGGAAGTTTATTTGTTTTTCTGTTATAAAGCCTTTGTCTACTTTCTAGCTCAGGAGTTGGAGTTGTCTCTTCCAATCACAAATGATGTTGTTCCTAGAGCTATTGAGCCAGTGGTGCCAGTTCCTACAAGCAAGGGTATAAGAGTGGGATGGGCTCTTCAGAACCAAGTAGCTCTGTTGAGTCATATATGAGCTCATCCTGCTGGACCACTGAAATATAGAATGTGAGGGATGATGTGAACAAGAATACAGAGGTTAGATTTTTCTAAAAAAAATGGGTTATGACCACACAGGGGGTAATATTAAACATGCAGGTATACCAGATGGTAGGTGGGCTCATGAGAAGGATAGTATCCTAAAATTTACGTCTTTTGCCAGGGATGGAGTATGTATAGTTATCATAACAATATCTCCCATAAGGAGATTTGTCTGAAGAAAAATCTGTCAACCTCAAGCATGTTACTATGCCCTGGATATCCACTAATGTGATAGACACATGAGTGAAACAAAGGTATCTATCATCTGCCTGGCCTAAGATTGTCATACTGATAGCTGACTGTACTGGCTGGTTTTGTGTGTCAACTTCATACAAGCTAGAGTCATCAGAGAGGAAGGATACTCGGTTGAGGAAATGCTTCCATGAGATACAACTGTAAGGCCCTTTCTCATTTAGTGATCAATGGCGGAGGGCCCAGCCTATGGTGGGTGGTGCCATCCTTGGGTTGGTGGTCCTGAGTCCTATAAGAAAGCAAGCTAAACAAGCCATGAATATCAAGCCAGTAAGCAACACTACTCCATGGCCTCTGCACCAGTTCCCACCTCTAGCATACTGCTCTGTGTGAGCTCATGTCCTGACTTCCTTCAATGATGAACAGTAATATGGAAGTATAAGTCAAATAAACACTTTCCTCTCCAACTTGCTTTTTGGTCATGGTGCTTGGTCACAGCAATAGAAAACCTTTGAGATTATAGGGGCCAATTACATTAGAACTACTACACTTATGTTTTCTCTGCTTCCTATTGGCAAGGGGGTTAGGCATCCCAAGTTTTTAATGTTATTATGACTGGATTGCATGTCTTGGGGCCTGTGGTGGTTTAAAAGAATATGACATCCAACTATTAGAAGAAGTGGCCTTGTTGGAGGGAATTGTTACTGTGGTGTAGCTGAAAGTTTTTCTGCATCCTGCCTGGTCCATAGCCGCTCAGACCTAAGTAAACACACAGGCTTATATTTATTAAAACTGCTCAGCCATTAGCTCAGGCCTACTACTGATTAGCTTTTCCACTTAAATTCAGCCCATTTTTGTTAATCTATATGTTGCCATGTGTTCCGTGGCTTTACCTGTGTGCCATTACATGCTGCTCCCTGGATATTGGGCTGGTGTCTCTTGACTCAGCCTTCCTCTTCCCAGAAATCTCATTGTCTGCTTATCCCACCTATACTTCCTGCCTGGCTACTGGACAATCAGTGTTTTATTAAACCAGTGTACAAAAGCATTATCCCACAGCACTGTAGAGGTGGGCTTTGAGGTCTCACATATGTTCAATCCATGCCCATTGAGACAGAACACTTCCTGTTTCTTGCACAAGACATAGAACTCTCAGCTACCTCTCTCAGCATCATGTCTGCCTACATACTTCCATGTCCCACCATGATGATAATAGACTGAAACTCTGAATTGTAAGCCACCAAACTAAATGTTTTCCTTTAGAAGATTTGCCATGGTCATGGTGTCTCTTCACATCCATAGAAACCATAATTAAGACAGGGACCCTATAGGAAAAGTTATTGACAATTTAGATATGTATGAATTGATCCCTATCTCCCCCCATACAGAGGTCCATATATCCCATCTCCAATGATGACAATGATATTCATCCTCATTTTCCCATCTGCTATTCTCACATTTATACCCAGGCTCAGCTGAGCAAACATAGTAGAAGGTTCTTTATAGTAGTTTTCAAATACCAGATTTCTACATACAGCCTACTGGTATGTGATTTTCCTATTCCTGATAGAGAGTCAATGCTTTGGGAGCATCAAACTTAAAGACAGAGGCTACAAGGTGTGTGTGTGCTGACTAGCATTAGCAATGAACTCCCCAGTTTGGGTATTTATAAGTGTCCAGCAATAGGCTCATGGGTGAAAGTGATTTGAGGCTGCCTGGTATGTGATTTTCCTATTCCTGATAGAGAGTCAATTCTTTGGGGGCATCAAACTTAAAGGTAGAGGCTACCAGGTGTGTGTGTGCTGACTAACATTAGCAATGAACTCCCCAGTTTGGGTATTTATAGGTGTCCAGCAATAGGCTCATAGGTGAAGGTGACTTAAGGCTGCCTTTGTAGAGAACAAATATATCAAAAAAATGGGAAAGAGTCAACTTTTGATCAGTCTTGGTTTTAGTAGTTTTAGAGGATCTCTCTGGATGGTCCATCTTTCTCAGTCATGCTCATTTGTTTCCCAGCAGGAACTGGTTTCATATCAGTGTGGTAAATCTAGGAATGAATGCCATTGGCTTTGACCCTGGTGGGAGTGGTAAGGATCATGATGTGGGACCCTGTACCATGGGAGCTCAAAGTCTCTTTCTGGTGGCACCTTACCCACACTATTTCTCCTGATTCATAATTCTGGGGGATGATTGTTGGCATGGCATGTAGATGCTGGATCAGCTTGTACAGGTCTTCTTGTGTTCTCTGCAGTGCCTTTAGTGACTGGAGTAAAGAAAAATTAGATATTTCAGCAATCAGTACAGATTTGAGCTTTAGAAATATAGGGGGAGGTCCCCCATATAAGATCTTGTATCAGGTCAGACCCTGAATATAGAGGGTATTTCTGGCCCTCAAAGGGGCAAACAGTAGGAGACCCATATAGTTCTCACCAGTTCCATTGTTATTTACCTAACGTGAGAATGAACCATGAGATACAAGGAAACACACTTTAAGAATTTCATTAGGGGAATAGGAAAGTAGGGCGAGTGGGAAGGCCTGCTGGAGAAATGTGGTTGAAGAGGGGAGGGAAAAGGTAGAGTCTATTTTTAAGGATGACCCCGGGCACGCATATAGGGGCTTATTAGCCACACCATGCATGAACATATATGGCCATGATGTGCACAGATTACATAGGACATGAGCCCCTGGGGTGACTAGGCATTTTGCCTGAATGCTGACAGTGCACGTGTGGCCATGGAACTCCGGAAGCGGCTGAAAAGGTGTTGGGAATGATAAAAGTCTCCTAGACTTTGGGGTGATATACTCAATGGAGTTTCCAATTGATCCCCAATGCTCTAGATAAATCTTGGATAGGCTGAGAGATAAAAGAAGGTCCATTATTGGACCCTAGGAATGAGGGGACATTGTACCTTGGGATGAGTTCATCTAGCAGTTTCTTTACTATCACCTTCAGTGTTTCTTTCTTTGTAGAGAATGTTTCATCCCATTCTGAGAAAAAGTCTACAAAAAACCAATAAATACTTATATCCGTACCAACCTGGTTCAATTTCTGGGAAGTTGCCCTCCCAGTAGACTTCAGGGACAGTACCCCTTTCTCTCTTGCCTATATAGCAAGATCTTCTAGCTGAGTTAGTTGCTTGGCAGGTGAGGCATCTGGAGACTATACCATGGAGGATCTGGTCCAGGGGCTGCATGAAGCAATCTCTGTTGAGAAAGTCAGTGAGTTTAATCCTACCTAGGTGTGTTCCATTATGTAGCTGCTGTGACAAGATTCTTCCCAGGACTTATGGTAGGATTCTCCTCCCTCATCAGTGGTAAAGAATCATCTAGCCTTGACAAGGTGAGTCTTGGTTAGCTTTTGGATAGCTTCAAGATCTTCCTTTAAGTAGGAAAAGTGAGTAGGCACTATGGGTGCTGGCACTAGGGTGAGAGCCTGCAGGTTCTCGGTCTCTAAGCTGACTTCCCTGGCAATTTGGTCTGTCTTGTTGTTTCCTATCGCTATTGATGAATTATTCTTTTGGTGGTTGGGACAATGCATTATCACAACTCTAGAAGGCATCCAAATAGCAGTTAATAAGTTCAGTATCTCCTGTTTGCTTTTGTTAGTATTACCCTCTGCAGTGGGAAGTCCTCTTTCTTGGTAGATAGCCCTATGTATGGGAGATGTGGCAAAGACATATCTACTTGCAGTATAAATGTTAACTGTCTTTTCTCTGCCTAGTTTAAAGTCCTGTGTTAGGGAAATCAATTCAGCCTATTGGGGTGAGATGGCAGTAGGTAGAGCCTGTGTACAGAGGACTTCTTACAGGGTCACTACAGCTGCCCCTGCTAACATCTGTCTTTGATCCATGAAGCTAATCCCATCTATAAACATAGTAATGTCTGGATCTTTCAGGTCAGGCCTTAGCTCTTCAAAATGGGATGTAGTCTCTAAACAGTCATGAAGGGGTTTTCCTGTGGAATCTGGCAGCAAGGTTGCTGAATTGAGTTCAATGGACTGGACAGAGGTGAACTTTGGTTGACTTAAGAGAAGAACCTGATAGTAGATCAACTGAGCATTTGTGATCCACTTATCAGATGGGGTCTTAAGTAAATGCTCTACTGTGTGGGAGGTGTTGATGATTAAGTTCTGTGCCAAAGGACTGGAGAGATGGCTCAGCTATTAATACCTAGGCTTACAACCAAAATGTAAGTTCTGTCCAAAAGTTAATTTATCTGAGTCTTTTGTCAGCAGTGTACTGGCAACAATAATTATCCAAGAAGCAGGCCACCCTACAGCTATTAGGTCTAAATTTTTTATAGGTAAGCCACTGGCTGTAGCTAGAGTTTTCCTGCCTGGCCCACAGTCAGGACAAATCTCTGACACCCGCCAGTCCCACAGCCACTCAGACCCAACCAAGTAAACACAGAGACTTATATTGGTTACAAACTGTATGGCCGTGGCAGGCTTCTTGCTAACTGTTCTTACAGCTTAAGAACATTTCCATAAATCTATACCTTGCCACATGGCTCGTGGCTTACCGGGATCTTCACATGCGGCTTGTCATGGTGGCGGCTGGCAGTGTTTCTCTGACTCAGCCTTCCACTTCCCAGCTTTTTTCTCCTCCTTGTCCCGCCTATACTTCCTGCCTGGCCACTGGCCAATCAGTGATTTATTTACCAACCAATCAGAGCAACACATTTGCTATACAGAACATCCCACAGCAACTGGCTGTTGCCATGGGTCCAGTGTTAGCACTGCCTTGGAAATCCCCTCTCTTTCATCAACATACAAGTGGAAAGTCTTGTTAACATCTGTGAATGTCAGTGCTGGATCTGAGAGAAAAGCCAGTTTAATCTGCCTGAAAGCTGTCTCTTCATACTCTGTCCATTTGAGGGTATCTTCAGGCCCTCTGGTAGCTTCATATAAGGGTTTAGCCATTCCATTAAAACCTGGAATCCAGAGTATACAGTATCCTGCTAACCCCAAGAACTCTTGGACCTGCCTCGTAGTTGATAGGAAAATAATCCTTTGGATAGTCTGTTTTCATGATGTTGACAAAAATATCTTACCTTCCTAGAGATTGAATCCCAGGTACCTGTCTTTCTGGGTGCAAAATTGGGCCTTCTTAGACAACCCCCAGTATCCTGGTCCTTGGAGATCTTCTAGGAGTCCCTCAGTGGCCAATCTGTAGGTGTCCTTATCAGTGGCCACAATCAGTATATCATCCATACACTGGAGAAGGGTCACATGAAAAAACTTTAGGCAGTACTCATGTGGGTCCGCATGAAGGAAATCATTGAAGATAGTGGAAATATTCTTGAGTCACTGAGGCAGTCAAAGCCAGAGCAGTTGTCCATTGAATCCATTGTCTAAGTGATTCTAATCAAAAGCAAACAGAAATTGGTTTTTCTGGTCCAGAGGTATACTGACAAAAGGTGTTTTTAATTGTACAACAGTATAGATATATTGGCCTGGGGAGAACATACTCAACAAAGTATATGGAATAAACACAATAGGGTGTATATCTTCCACCATCTTCTTGACTTACCTTAGTTCCTGGACTGGTCTGTAGTCAGTTGTTCCAGGCTACTGCACAGGGAGTCATGGTGTATTACAGGGGGACATACAAGGTATGTATGTATGTATGTATTCCTGTGTCTCTTAGCCTGTTTACGTGAATTTTAATTTCATTATGAGCCTCTGGATGCAGAAGATATTGGCACACCCAGATGAGCTCCAAAAATGCCTTAAGTTGAATCAGGACACAGGCCAGGTGTTTGGCCAGCCCAGGCAGGTGGCTCTCAGCCCAGATCATTGGAAATTTATCTTGTAGTGAATAAGTAAGTCTGTGTGATTTGAGAGATGGTCAGGTTTTTGAGGAGCAAACAATATTCATCAGCCAGAGGGTGAGTGACTAATATCTTAGTTCCTTCCTCATCTCTGAATCTCATATTGGTGAATTGAACCTTTAGCATGTGCAGTAGGTCTCTCACCAGAAGGGGGTAGGGGCACTCAGGGATAACCAAAAAAGAATGTGTCATAGTGTTGTGCCCAGATCGTGACCCCCAGAGAGACCAACAAAGACAAGCATGCCAGAATGCAAAAGCAAGGTTTAATTCTGGGATATCCAAAAGCAATACAAGCCTAGGCAGGGACTTCATCCAATACATCCAACGCAGTGGAGGCTGGAGGAAGTGCCCGCCTGTCTGCAAGCTCAACTTTTAAAGGGAAAAATCACAAGGTTACATCATTTAGGGGTGCTAGTACAGGTACAATTCTGATTGGCTAGCTTCTAGGGTCTTTCTAGAAATCATGGTTTAATCTTACTTCTAAGGGAGTGGTTGCCCGCCACCATTTCTCATTGGCTGCCCTTAGGTGGGAGCATTTTTATGGTCAGTTACCCTGGAAACCAGGGAGAGGACATTCCATAGTCCGCCAGGTATTACCTTGTGACTATCTTGTGACTCTATACTTTTACACTTCCTGGTTTCTGGAATCTGAACTGACATGTTTGAGTAACTATTGGCCTATTCCTAGAAGGAGAACTCTTAGGCCTTAGTTTTTGGATGAAGGCATTTTGGTCTTATTTCTAAGATGGCTCATTTTGGTCTCACAATAGTACCTTTTCTGGGATTCATATGGTATTCTGATGTCCAGGGGTATTGTTTTGATCTAGCTGTTTCTTTCACCATGGTGTATTTTGTGGCTAGGGGTCACTTTGTTTTCTTGAGCACCAAATAATGGATGCCAGTATCCACTAGTAAGTCAATTGGTTTTCCATCCACTTTTAAGGTTATCATGGGCTTAAGCAGGGGAGTATCCAAGCCCTGAATCCTTCAGTTCTCATTCAACTCCAGGACGGATTCAGACTTGTGTGGGCCCTGGCCCCCCACTGTGAGTGGCTGCAGCCTTGCTTGCCAACCTTGACCAGATGTCCTCCCTATTCAGATTCCCTGCCTGTTTCCTTCTCACCTAACTGATCAACCAGAGGTTCTTTGTTTCTGTATCCTGCATTTGGTGTAAACAGCTTAGATGCAAAAATGTAGTGAACTTCTGCCCTCTGGGGATCCGCCATTGTGCTGTAAGCCTGTATTTAAGGTTTCCTCTCTCTTTCAATAAACGGCATTCAGCTGGCATTCGGCATTCAGCCGTGGTGAATGACTCACTGTCTCTTGTCTCTATTTTTTAATCCGCAGCCCCTCTCTCGGACATGGTGAATGGGTGATGGTAACACAGGCGTTGCCGTTACAAATGGAGGTCCCTACCGAGATTCTACCAAGACGTTACCGAGATCTGAGAAAGAAGGAATAAAGCTGATGGACACCCAACAAGGCTGGCCAGCATTTTAAAGAAAAAAGGTACAGGTGAATTGTATTGAAATGGGTGCAGCTAGCTCACAGTTGATCCTTGTGGAACAATTAATTGGATTGTTGAGGCGGCAAAGCACTATCATTAAGAAGGGGGAAGACAGCTAAAGATTTTAAATAAAAACGGAAATCTTCCCAAAAGAGAAAAGGGAAGAAAAGGAAATTTTCCATTAGAAAAGAGAGAAAAAATTTTAATCAAGAAAAAAGGATTTTCCTGGTAAAAAGGGGAAAAATTTTGAAACTAGGCCTAAAGATTGGGGCCCTGTAGAGGAAGGATGAACAAAAGAGAAAAGCCTCTTCCCAGTGGTAATGGAGGAAGAAAAGACTCTTTCCAATAGTAGAATTTTCAGGATAGCTGAAACTCTGAGCTCTTTCTGCAGTGCAGCATCTGAATTACAAAGAATCGGCAGGTAGGCCTCATTGCTGCTGGCTGAACAGCAAGCGAGCCCAGAGGTTAGAAGTTTTGCTGTCTGTTTGCTTATTTTAGTTCAAATGTTTTTTTATTTTTCCCTCGGAGTGGGAATAATTCAATATTTAAGATCCCTTCGTGGGAAATGTTTTTCTGTTTTTTCCCTTATGGCGGGAATAACTCATTAGGTAGTCCCTTCATGGGAGTAGGAAGTTTAAACGTGAGTTTGTGTGTGCGCGCGGGGGCGTGCCCAGTGGCGGCAGCGGCAGACAAAGGCATGCATGAGATAGCGCCAGTGGGAGGCGGAGCTGGGATGGAGCGTGGCCCGGGCAGGCGCTGGCAATAGAGCCTGAGCACTGGGCGGTGCCAAAGCTAAGCCACAGCCTCAGCTCGCGCCAAACGAGCAGAGGCCCGGGAAGGAACTAGCACTAAAAGTTTAAACAGAAATGTGTGTGTGTGGGGGGCGCATGTCCAGCATGGCTGTGGACAAAGGCACATGCTATGGCAGCAGCGTGTAAGATAGCCCAGAACAGTGGGTGGGCAGGTACAGCACAGGCAGGAGGCGGAGCCACAAGGCCAACTGAACGGACCAAAGGAGCAGAGTCCAGGAGAGAGACTAGGGCCTAAAAGTTTAAACGGGGCCTAACTTCTGGTGAAAAATGGTTTCGGTCAGGACATAGAATGCTAAGTCAATGCAGTTTGAATAAAAGATGTTCTGTTCTTTTGATTGTCTTAATAAATGTTTGGATGAATATTTGATTCACATGGTAGATAAACTAAAGAAACAGGATTCATAATTTTGAACTATATATTAGGTGTGCTCTTGTCTGTTAATCATTACTAAAAATTTGGCTCTGCTCTTTAAGTTGCTTTCTAGAATTCTAGAAATATAACACCTAAAATGGATTGGGTTTATGGTTATTAAATAATGTTGCTAAGATAAACCCATAAATAATAATATCTTACTGATAAAGAGGTTACAAAATTATTTTTTCCAGTAAATAAAATACAGGTAAATTGTTTGATCCACATTGTTAATAATTGGCTATTTGCATTAATGTGTTACTTGAAATTTATACAAAAGGATCCTCTTTTTAAGATTTTATAAAAATACTCCAGAGTATTACCTAAAGTTACCTTTTCAAATCCTATAGAGATTGTGTTTAATGCTTTTATAATTGGCATATGTAAAAAGGACCATGGAAATAGAAGCTGGTGATAGAATTGCTCAATTATTATTGCTTTCATATTTTAAATGCAAAATGGCACCTATATGTAAAACTGGAGGCTTTAGAAAAAAAAAAGAGGTGTTTTGATAAACAGTTATCAATAATAAACAGCCTAAGTTAAAAACAAAATTAGATGGGATTGAGATTGAAAGATTATTGGATTCTGGTGCTGGATATATCTATAATTTCACAAAAATCCTGAGATTCCCAATTGGCCCCTTAAAATTTCCACCTCTAACCTACACGGTATTGGCACAGCTCAGATGCCATTACAGAACAGGCTACTTTTAAATTGGAAGGATGAGAAAGGTCATACAGGAACTTTTCAACCCTTTGTGCTACCTAACATTCCAGTGAACTTGTGGGGATGAGATGTGTTAGACGGTATGGGAGCAGTGCTTACTACACAGCCTGTACAACAGATACTAAAAAGTCAGGGCTACTGCCCAGGCAGAGGCTTAGGGAAAATGTTGCAAGGAGACCCACTCCCTGTGGCAGACAAAAACTGTGTCACTAGAGGTCCTGGGGATACAAGAGGATTAGGGTCTTTTCCATAGGGGTCACTGCGCAGCAGCCTTCGATTATACAACCAATCAAAATCACTTGGAAAAGTGATGACCCTGTATGGGTGGAGCAGTGGCCCCTTACTAAAGAGAAATTGGAGGCTGCGAACAC
Source organism: Peromyscus eremicus (assembly GCF_949786415.1). Lineage (NCBI taxonomy): Eukaryota > Metazoa > Chordata > Mammalia > Rodentia > Cricetidae > Peromyscus > Peromyscus eremicus. The sequence continues at coordinate 37,959,053 of NC_081439.1, forward strand.
ATTAGTTAAGGAACAGTTAGATGCTGGACATATCATTCCTTCTACTTCACCTTGGAACTCATCTACATTTGTTATTAAAAAGAAGTCAGGAAAATGGAGGCTATTACAGGATCTTAGAGCTGTAAATAAAACCACGCTTCTTATGGGAGCAACACAACCTGGCTTGCCTGCCCCTGTGGCAATTCCTAAACATTGGAATTTAATTGTGGTTGACTTGAGGGATTGTTTCTTCACCATTCCTTTGCATTCCGAGGACAGTCCTCACTTTGCTTTTAGTGTTCCTTCAGAAAATCTTAGAGAACCTTAGAGATATCAGTGGGTGGTATTGCCTCAAGGAATGGCCAATAGCCCTACTATATGTCAAATTTATGTGTCTTTGGCCCTAGCTCCAGTTCAAAAACCTTTTCCAGATGTTTATATAATTCACTACATGGATGATATATTAATGGCTGCTAAAGATAAAAAACTTGTTTTTGATGCCTTTTCTAATTTACAAGAAGTTCTTAGCCTGGCTAATTTACAGATAGTCCCAAAAAAGGTACAGGTATCTTTTCCCTATCATTATTTAGGTCATGAATTGCTACGCATGGGCATACGTCCACAAAAGATTACTCTGCGTATGGATCAGCTACACACGCTTAATGATTTCCAAACCTTTTTGGGAGATATTTAATGGCTTCGGTCCACTTTAAAAATTCCAACAGGTCAGCTTCGCCCTTTGTATGACGTCTTAAAGGGTAACCTTGACCCTTTATCTCCCCGTAAATTAACAGCTGAAGGACATATAACCCTACGACGAGTGCAAGAGGCCCTGGAACAGGCTCACGTGTAGTATATAGATCTTTCTTCTCCCTTATTGTATTTGATATTTTGTTTTACTCTTTCACCTACTGGTGTGTTTTGGCAAACAGGTCCTATTCTATGGGTACATTCCCCAGCTTCTCCAGCAAAAACCATTACTCCTTATCCACAGGCTGTTGCTCAGATTATATTTAAGGGAATCAAGATCAGTGTTCAAACTTTTGGTAAGGAGCCAGATATTGTGGTGACCCCATACACCCAGTCTCAAATAGCGTGGTTGCAAGCTAATGATAATGATTGGACCATATTGACATGCTCCAAACAGGGTCGGTTTGATACTCACTACCCCTCCAATGATGTGTGTCATTTTTTTTTAAATTGCATCCTGTTATATTTCCCAAGATAGTACAGATGACTTCTATTCCTCAGGCCCATGTAGTATTTACTGATGGCACTTCACATGATTTTGCTGTGGTGGTTTCTGGTAACATAGTAAAGAGAATGCAAGTCCAGGGCACTTCTGCCCAGATGGCAGAGGTACAGGTGCTGTTGCTTGCTCTACAGATGTTTTCTGATGAGAGTGTAAATATTTATACTGACGGTCAATATGTGGCACATGCCATTGTGCCTTTGGAGACAACAGCCTACATACCATCCATTTCTCCCATTCATGAATATTTATTGCAAGTGCAAGGACTTATATGGTCCTGCTCACATAACCCTTATGTAGGCCATATTAGAGCTCACACTCAATTGCCTGGACCTCTAAGTGAAGGTAATCAGAGGGCTGATGCCATTACTCATATGGTTGTCACATTAGTTTGTTCTGCCTTTGATAAGGTACTCATTTGCATCAACATTATCATCTTAATGCTGGATCTCTTTATCATCACACAGGCATAACCTGGGAACAAGTTAAATCATGTCCTATTTGTGTTGAATTTTTACCTGTTCCTCATTTGGGAGTTAATCCCCAAGGACTTTTACCTAATCATGTGTGGCAGATGGACGTCACACACGTGCCTTCCTTTGGAAAATTACAATATGTCCATGTGTCTATTGATACATATTCCTCTCTAATTTTTGCTTCTGCCCATTCAGGGGAAAAGGTTAAAGATGTAAAGAATCATTGTCTTCATGCTTTTGCTTACATGGGAATGCCAAAATGCATAAAGACTGATAACGGTCCTGCCTACGGCAGTACGAGATTTTCAAAATTCTGCCAAGACTTTTCTATTGGTTTTTTTTTTTTTTTTTGGTTTTTTCGAGACAGGGTTTCTCTGTGTAGCTTTGCGCCTTTCCTGGAACTCACTTGGTAGTCCAGGCTGGCCTCGAACTCACAGAGATCCGCCTGGCTCTGCCTCCCAAGTGCTGGGATTAAAGGCGTGCACCACCACCGCCCGGCTGACTTTTCTATTGTTAATAAGACTGGTATTCCTTATAACCCTCAAGGACAGGCTATAGTAGAATGCTGCATCATACCTTAAAAACATATATTTCTAAAGTAAAAAGGGGGGAGCTAGGGGCTCATCTCTCCTCTCCATATTCTATTCTTTCCCTTGCTTTATATATTTTAAATTTTTTATTGGTGGATTCTGCCGGAGTATCCACTGCAAATAAGCACTGGAGGGCTCCTGTTGCAAATCATCCTCTGGTGCAATGGAAGGATCTTTCTACTGGCACTTGGAGGGGACCCGATCTGGTGTTGGTGTGGGCCCGGGGATCTGTTTGTGTCTTTCTGCAGGACAATGAAGTTCCTCTTTGGGTTCCTGAACGCTGTGTGCACCCTGTGGCTGCTGCTGAATCCTAACATGGCAGAGACCTATTGGGCCTTGGTAAAAAACTCTCCCCTTCTGATGCCAATGGGGATTGAGAGCCCAATACGCCCAGCCTTGGCAAGCATTAACGTAAGCCTAGGAACTGTAGCCATGTGGTTGGATTCTTCAGAAGGTAATGTATGGTAACTTTTTTCAAAAATGTTGAGAATGTGTCACACCTTGGAGATTAAGGATAACTCTGAAGGTCAATGACCTTCATTTGTTAACAGTAGCATGCCAGCTAAGCCTTTTCACATTTTGCAACCCTCTTCAAGCTGGTGTAGTACCTACTTTTCAGGAATGGCTCTGTGCAACAGTTATTGGCCTCTTGAAATTCATCTAGCCTTTTTGTAGATACCTTAAAAATTGTGAGCCTGAATGTAGCCATTTATGAGACCATTAGTTCTGCTCCTTGTTTGCTGTTTTTGTTCTTTATTTTCTTTATGGTTCTTAGTTGTTCTTTTGCAGACCTGCCAGCCTAAGTAGTTCTGGGATCAAGAAAAATGGGCCTTGGTGGTTCATGTTCCTGGAGCTGCATCCATGCCAGTGGACCATGGCAGTTAGACACAGATGATACTCACATGCTCCAGAAGAGACTCTGACATCGCTGTTGCCATTGTTGCTGTTATAGCGATGGTGGCCACTGCTGCTACTATTTCTGGGATGGCTATTTCATAATTGGGTTCTACAGCTAGCACAATGGAGACCCTGGCAACAAAAGTAGCTACCACAGTTAGTTAATCTTTTATTTTATTGGGCATGATGAATTAAATTCTACATTTATACATTTTAATTGGCTTTGAAAGTTGTAAAAATTATTTAAACTCAAGTTCCATTTGCTTATGAGATACCACCTTACAAGGACTCTAATTTGCAGTAAGGCTCATTTAAGAAGGGAATGGCTCAATCGCCTTTAGCCTCCTGGCTATGGGTGGGTTAGGACTTCCTGTTGGTCTTTTCTGTGTCGCACAGATTGCAAGCCCAGCGCCACTTTGAGATCTTTGGCAGCAGTCACTCTACAGCTCATGTGGTTGAGTCTGTATTCATGATAATGAGTATTCAGAGATGGGTAATGCTTGGGGGGCAGTCATCAACCTAAGACAGAGCACTTGTGTGGCCTGGGCAGGTGTCTCTATGACGGGTAAGGTGACCTGCTGACGTCCCACGCAACCTAAGTTAGAAGCTCATTTTTTAGTAAAAAGGGGGACCTCTGGGCCCTGGCCCCCCACTGTGAGTGGCTGCAGCCTTGCTTGCCGACCTTGACCAGATGTCCTCCCTATTCAGATTCCCTGCCTGTTTCCTTCTCACCTAAGGATCAACTGGAGGTTCTTTGTTCCTGTATCCTGCATTTGATGTAAACAGCTTAGATGCAAAAATGTAGTGAACTTCTGCCCTCTGGGGATCTGCCATTGTGCTGTAAGCCTGTATTTAAGGTTTCCTCCCTCTTTCAATAAACGGCATTCAGCTGGCATTCGGCTGGCATTCGGCATTCAGCCGTGTCGAATGACTCACTGTCTCTTGTCTCTGTTTTTTAATCCGCAGCCCCTCTCTCGGACATGGTGAACGGGTGATGGTAACATGGGCGTTACCGTTATAGACTTGGATACCTTGAAAAACAATATTTGAAGAGGCAAAAAAAAAATTGCCTTGTTTGGGATAACAAATTGCTCCTGAAAAAAAGTGTAAAGAGGAGATTCTATTAATTACTTAGGATATAAGATAAGTTTATAAAACATTCCACCACAAAAAAAATACAAATCAGGAGAGATCAATTCTGAACTCTTAATAATTTTCAAAAATTCCTGAGAGATATTAACTGGCTATGGGTCAAATTGGATTGACAACTCAAGAACTAAGTAATTTATTTCAAACCTTACAAAATTATAAGGACTTAAGTAGAATGGATATTGTTGCCACACAAAGTAAAATGTTAAAGACCTATGTAGAAAAGATTTCTAAATTGATTCTGAAAGAAAAATTAAGACTTCATTATTTAACAAGAATGGATACAGCAGAAATTGCTAATGATGGACAGAAAATGAATATTGCCAAAGAGCTTATAGTATTTTTTTTGGAGGGATTCACAACAAATATCCCCCAAACAAGAGACTTCAGTATATATATATATATATATATATTTTTTTTTTTTCCTCACATTGTATGGGAAACATCAATTACTGGGGCCCCTATGTTCTATGCTGATGCAAATAAACCAGGAAAGACAGGTTATAAGTCATGAAAGTTAAGTCAAATGACTCAAAGCCCTTATGATTCTGTTGAAAAGTCAGAATTATATGCTATTCTCATTGTATTACTAGATTTTTAGAAACTCTTATTATAGTCACTGACTCTAAATATGCAAAAAATTTGTTTTACATATTAAAATTGCTGAACATATTCCAGATGATTCAGAATTAACTTCATTATTTATTCAAATAAAAGAAATAATCTGAAATTAAAACCATCCCTGTAGATAACACATATGAGATGCCATATGGGTCTACCAGGTGCTCCAGCACAAGGTAATCATGAAATCAATCATCTATTGGTAAGAAATGTGCCCAAACCTTCAGAATTTCATAAGAAACACCATGTTAAAAAAACATGATTTGAAGAAATTTTTTCTTATTACTCGGCAACAGGCCAAGAAAATTATAAGGAACTGTCCTACTTGTTTTCTGTATAACCAAACTCCATTACCTGCAGGAAGCAACCCAAAGCTACTCAAAGAAATAAAATTTGGCAAATGGATGTGTTTTATTTTGTGAAGTTTGAAAAATTAAAGTATGTGAACCATACCATAGATACATATTCAGGATTTTAATGGGCAACTGCTTTGAGGTATAAAAAGGCTGATTTTCTAATTACACATTTATTAGAAGTTATGATCATTATGGGAATACATGTACAAATTAAGACTGACAATGATCCACAATATGTCTCTAATAAAAGGAAACAGTTTTTTACATATTACAACATAAAACATATTACATATTATAGTTATACCACACAATCCTGCGGGACAAACAGTTATACAAAGATCTGATTTCAGTCTAAAATATACACTTAATAAACAGAAAGGGGTATTAATAGCCCCCAGAGTTACATTACATTATGGTTTATTAACTTTAAATCTTTTAAACGTTAGTGAGAAACAAACAACAGATGCAGAGTGACATTGGCTACTTAAAAAACAAACAAAAAACAAAAACTGCTGAATTAAATCATCCTATATACTTTAAGGATGTGTTGACATCAAAATAGAAACCAGGATATGTGTTATGTTGGGGAAGAGGTTTTGATTTTGTTTTCACAGGAAAATAAAAGATATGGATACCATCAAAATTCACAAAGAGTAGATTTACATAGGAGAGACTTCTTGATTAGGAGAGGTGATAATTCATCAAACAGCATGGCCATTCAATCTAAGCTACCTTATAAGACTAAGATATATTTTCATTTGGTCAGATATAACCTTCCCAAAAGGGTTACTCCCCAAAATTATGGTTAGGGCAGTGTTTTGTTTTTGTCTTTCCAAAGTAAAAAAAAAAAAGTATCTAACTAAGGAATCTGAAGACCACTGGACAAAGGAGACATCTAAAAAAGAAGGGAGAATCATCCAGAAGAAAATGTCCCCCTTAATATATTAAACTGGCCTAATGGTATAGCATACTTCCAATGGGATAAAATCTCACAAATCTTAAGAGATGTTTGTTTCTGCTATTCTTCACAGATATAAGACAAATTATCTTTTTTTAGTCCCAATTGAATTAAAAATTAATGCTGGTTTTGGAGTTGGAGCATGGCTCTCTCCTCTAAACCAAAGCATGCTTGTTAAAGGAAAATTCGAATCTCTGTCTCATGTCAAAAGACCCATCTGTTATAAGACAGAATAAAAATAAAACTATTAAGGGACTGTTCTATTGCCATTAATCTTATAATCCTTTGGTTTTATTTTGTCTCTTTAAAACTTTTGTTAAGGTATAAATATTATACTACTTGTTTTCTGTATAACACACACACACACACACACACACACACAGACTTTCTGTTGTAATATTAATGGTCATATAAAGTATTAATTCTATAAATAGACTTTGTCTAGTTTCCTGTACATGATTTTGGGCTTGAGTCTGAAGTAAGTAACTAGGAACTAAGTTTGTGTATCCCAGATGTATTTATTAGATTGTGGTCCTTTAACTTCTCTGCATTATGCTTCATATGGCATTTAAAATGTTTTAAGTTTTCTACAGTGAGCCATAATCATTCCTAATGGCATTTGAAGTCTCCACAATGATGATGGGGCACCACAATGATGAATCCACCTAGATTATGGTAATGCTATGAAGCTGAACAACACAAAAAGATCAACTTTGAACTACAAATTGCTCAGGACAATTTCAAGGTAGTTAATTAAGGTGGGGCAGTCTAATAGACTGCTCCAGCCAGGATGTCAGATATGCCCTGCACTTTGTCATCCCACTAAGACTGGACAACAGCTAACCCTCCTGGGACTTGACCATTTTCTCAGTTTTCTCAGGGTCCCTAAAGATGCCATCACCAGCAGACAACAGGTAAGGATTTTAAAATGATGATGCCCAAATTCCCAAATGGTGGAATGGGTAGTTTCTGGATTACAGATGTTTATCATTGTTTAGAAGGGTTGTTATTTTTCATGGTCAGGAAGGAAACTAAGCAAAAGAGATCTGATTTTAAGATCTCATTCTGAAAAGCGGGGATATAGGAATGATAGGGAAAAGTATAGATTATATTACTGAATCTACTTTTAAACTAAAAAAAACTACAAGTATCAAATATTTTACATTGGTATGGATTTTTGTATATTGATACATATTTAAGGTTATTTTTGATATGTTATATATATTATATATTATATATAATGTATATATATATATATATATATATATATATTTCTATTCTTGTTTTAGGTATTATACCTATGCAGTTCATTGAAAATTTAATGTAAAGTCTATTCTTTGAAATCTATTTAAGATAATAAAGAAATACAGGTAGCAGTTTATCATCTACAACAATCAAATTTATAGTCATGTTAGATGTTTTCAAGGTCAAATAGAGACCTATTTTAAATAGATAGATTGTCTTTAAACACTTCAGAGACCTATATAATATGGCATTTAAAATGTTTCAGTAGCATAAGCCTTTTCATGAAAGTGGGACACATCTGCTCCTGGCAGTACCACTTTATTTCAAAAGAGGATGATGGGCATAAAAGAAAACTCTGTATGGAAGTTACTTTCATTTTTGCAAATTTAGCCACCAGGCAAGGAACTACCCTTGCATCAACTGCTAACAAGCAGAACACAAAAGACAGTGACTGTTGAACTTTGCCAAGACAAGATAGAACAGTCCTTCAAAAATCCCTGGTTTATAAAAGATCTATCAGATATTCTAGACCCATAGGCTGAAAATGGATTCCTCAGTATTTCAGAGGAACCTTGGGGTGACTTTCTAGGCAGTCAGATGTCTTTAGTTTCTATAGTTTTGGAAATTGTTTGCTCTGCACTTTCTGTTTTCTCAGATAATATTATATTCTTCTCTGGTCTCTGATGAGGATAAACATTAGATTGGCATAGTTACATTTTTCCTTAGTTCTGATAGAAAATAAATTAGATGTAAAATTTGGACTCACCAAGATAGGGTATATAATGAATTATTTTCTCTGAATTTGCCAAATACTAATGGACTGGACATTGTGAATATATTTCTATTTTTTGCTTGATAATTATTCTTATTGTATATACTTTTACTATGTTAGAGTTAAAATTTTTCCTCTTTATTTAGACACAAAGGGGGAAGTGTTTTAGGAGAATTGTTCACATTGCCACTCCACTGTGCCAATAAAGTTAGACCTGGAATAAAAGGGTGGAGTCAGGGATTGGCTGACCAGATTTAGCCATAGATATGTTGGAGAATTGAGGAAGTTGGATAGAGAGGGATAAAAAGAGATAAGGAGAGGCTTGGGGAGATTTTGAGAGCTGTTGGATCTGGAAAATGTGGAGAGTAGGGTCAGCCAATTGTACCTCCACCTTTCCTTGGATTTATCTGGTTTTTATCTCAATTTTGACACCTGAGTTTTTATTAATACTATAAAAATTAAGTAAATTCATTACAGGGCACTCATGTAGATCTCATCCACTTCTCCTTGACAGGGTCATCCATGTGTCCCTCCTAGGGTCTTTCCCTGTTAGCTAGCCTCTCTGGAGATGTGGGTTACAGTCTAGCCATCCCTTCCCTCACATTTAGTATCCACTTATGAGTGAGTACATACTACGCTTGTCCTTCTGAGTCTGGGTTACCTCACTCAAGATGATATTTTCTAGTTCCATCCATTTGCCTGCAAATTTCATGATATTATTGTTTTTTACTGCTGAGTAGTAATCCATTGTGTAGATGTGCCATATTTTCTTTATCCATTCTTCAGTTGAGGACCATCTAGGTTTTCCAGGTTCTTGCTATTATGAATAATGCTGCTATGAACATAGTTGAGCATGTGTCCTTGTGGTAAGATTGAGCATTCCTTGGGTATATGGCCAAGAGTGGTATAACTGGGTCTTGAGGAAGACTTATACCCAAGTTTCTGAGAAATCGCCATACTGATTTCCAGAGTGGTTGTACAAGTTTGCATGCCCACCAACAGTGGAGGAGTGGTTCTCTTGCTCCACATCCTCTCCAACATAAGCTGTCTTCAGTGTTTTTGATCTTAGCCATTCTGACAGGTGTAAGATGGTATCTCAGAGTTGTTTTGATTTGCATTTCCCTGATGACTAAGGATGTTGAGCAATTCCTTAAATGTCTTTCAGCCATTTTAGATTCTTCTGATGAATTCTGAGAATTCTCTGATAAGCTCTGTAGCCCATTTTTTAATTGGATTTTTCAGTATTTTGATATCTAGCTTTTTGAGTTCTTTATATATTTTGGAGTTCAGCCCTCTGTCAGATGTGGGGTTGGTGAAGATCTTTTCCCATTCTGTAGGCTGTTGTTTGGTCTTATTGACTGTGTCCTTTGCTCTACAAAATCTTCTCAGTTTCAGGAGGTCCCATTTATTAATTGTCACTCTCAGTGTCTGTGCTACTAGTGTTATATTTAGGAAGTAGTCTCCTGTGCCAATTTGTTCCAGACTACTTTGTACTTTGTCTTCTATCAAGTTCAGTGTAACTGGATTTATGTTGAGGCCTTTGATCCACTTGGACTTGAGTTTTGTGTGTGATGATAGATATGGATCTATTTGCAATCTTCTGCATGTAGACATCCAGTTATGCCAGCACCATTTGTTGAAGATGCTTTCTTTTTTCCATGATACAGTTTTGGCTTCTTTGTCAAAAATCGTATGTTCATAGGTGTGTAGATTAATGTCAGGGTCTTCAATTTGATTCCATTGGTCCATATGTTGATTTTTATGCCAGTACCAAGCTTTTTGTATTATTATAGCTCTATAGTAGAGCTTGAGGTCAGGGATCATGATGCCTCCAGAGGTTGCTTTATTATACAGGATTCTTTTAGCTATCCTAGGTTTTTTGTTTTTCCATATAAAGTTAAGTATTGTTCTTTCCAAATCTGTGAAGAATTGTGTTGGGATTTTGATGGGGATTGCATTGAGTCTGTAGCTTGCTTTTGGTAAGATTGCCATTTTTACTATGTTGATTCTACCTTTCCATGAGCATGGGAGATCTTTCCATTTTCTGATATCTTCTTCAATTTCTTTCTTCAGAGACTTAAAGTTCTTATTATACAGGTCTTTCACTTGCTTAGTTAGAGTTACCCCAAGGTATTTTATATTATTTGTGGCTATTGTAAAGGGTGATGTTTCTCTGATTTCTTTCTCAGCCCCTTTTACATTTGTATATAGGAGGGCTACTGATTTTTTTGAGTTAATCTTGGTATCCTGCCACCTTACTGAAGGAGTTTTTCAGCTGCAAGCGTTCTGGGGGGGGGCGGGTGGCAGAGGGCGAGGAGTGGGGGATGAGAATATATGGAATTGGGAGGGTCAAGCTGGAACAGGGGCAGAGTGGGAGGGCAGGGAGGAAGATACCATGATAGATGAGGACATCATGGGAATAGGAAGAGGCAGGGTGCTGGGGAGGCTCTTGGGAATCCACAAGGTTGACCCCACCTTGGTCTGCTGGCAGTGGTCCAGAGGGTGCCTGGAGTGGTCTACTCTAGTGACCAGCCTAGCAAATAACCTAGCTGTTATCATAGAGCCTTTGTCAAGTGACTGATGGAGACAGATGCAGAGATCCACGGCCAGGCACCAGGCTGAGCTCCAGGAATCCAATTGATGAGAGAGAGGGGAGATACTGCAGGTGAGGGACATCAAGATCATCATGGGAAGACATGCAGAGATGACCAGCCACACTAGTGGAAACCCATGAACTGTGGACTGGTGGCTGTGGAGCCCCCATGGGACTGGACTAGGCTCTCTGGATATGGAAGAGAGTTGTTTGGCTTGAACTGTTTTGGGGGCACCCAGGCAGGGGAATCAGGATCTGTCCCTGGTCTATGGGCAGGCTTCTGGAACCCGGTGCTTGTGGTATGACATCGTGGACAGCCTTGGTGCAGTGGGAAGGGGCTTGTACCTGCCTAGGCTATGTGTGCTGGACTCTGCTGACTCCCCATGGGAGACCTTGATTTGGGGAATGTGGGGATGTGGGGTGGCTTGGGAAAGAGGGCTTGAGGGTGGGAGAAGGGAGGAGGGGGATCTGTGCATAGTATGTGGAGTAGAAAATTTCTTAATAAAGAAAAATGAAAGAAAAAAAAAAGAAAAAAATTCATTACAGGGAAGGATCCCAGAAGCAGGAGCTGATGTAGAGGCCATGGAGGAAAGCCGTTGACTGGCTTTCTTCCTGTGGCTTGCAAGCCTACCTTCTTATAGAATCCAGGATCAACAGCCAAGGGATGGCACAGCCAACTACATTCGGTGCCCTTCCCCATTGATTGCTAAGTGAGAAAATGCCCAACAGCTGGATAATGTATAGGCATTCCCTCAATTGAGGCAATTGAGGCTCCTTCCTCTGGTGACTCTAGTTTGTGTTAAATTGAGACACAAAACCAACCAGTACAACTGACCCCTTTCAACTTGACACACAAACATATTACTATTAAGCTACAACCCTTCCTTTCATACTCATCCCTAAGATCTTAAATAACTTTAAAAGTCCCACAGTCTTTACAAATTCAAACATATTAAAATTTCGGTTCCTTTAAAATAGCCAATCTCTTTAAATATACGAAGTCTTTTAACAGTCAAGTCTCTCACCTGTGAGCTCCAGTAAAATACTTTCTTGCTTCAAGAGGGAAAAAATATGACACAGTCACAATCAAATCAAAGCAAACAAAAGTCCAGTCATCCAATATTGGGGATGCCCTCATGATCATCTGGACTCCTCCAAAGGGCTTGGGTCACTTGTCCAGCTCAGCCCTCTGTAGCACACACAATTTATCTTCTAGGTTCTGGCTGTCTCTTCTCCATTGCTACTGCTATTCTTGGTGGTTGTTCCATAGTACTGACATCTCTAAAACCCTGGGGTCTTCTGCTGTAACTGAGCTGCACTTTCACCAATAGCCTCTCATAGGCTTTTCTCATGGTACCAAGCCTTAACTTCTTTGTGTAACCTCTTCATTCCTAGGCCTTAAACTGAGGCTGCACCTTTACCAATGTCTTCTCCTGGCCTCTCACAGTCCCAAGACCCAACTGCTGTGTGTGACCTCTTCATGCCTTCAAAACAAGTACTACCTCATGACTCTTACACATTACTAAGTCTGCCTGCCAGCATGATATACAACCTTGGCAATTTCTGGAAAACAGCTTCTCTATGCTCTCAAGAAACAAATCCCAGAAGATTACACCTCAGAGATAGTAGTCCATTTTTAATCACCTCTAATTTCTTATCTCCAGCTGCTCAGCATCAAGTATCCCAGCAAAGCAAAATTTTGCTTTAGTAGTTGTGGTATCTTGTTAATCACAGATGATTCTTCAGACATAGCTAACCAGAACTACATGGTTGCTTTAGTAGTTCTGGTATCTTTTTAATCACAACTAATTCATCAGCCACAGAAAACCAGAACCACAGAATCTTAACTCCACAATAACAAATGGCCCTAATAGAGTCTTTAAACTTCTCTCTGAAACTTTACAAGCCAGGCTTCCATCCTTTATAGTTCTCTCAATGTTCTTATCTTACAAGTTACCAAACAACATAACGCTGAGTTCTCAACATTCAATGGCTATTCTATCCCAAAGTTCCAAAGTCCTTCCAAAATCCTTCCTCAAAAATGGTTAGGTTTGTCACAGCAATACCCCCACTATGCTGGTACCAATTTGTCTTAGTTGTGGTTTCTATTGCTGCAACAAACCACCATGACAAAAAAGCAATTTGGGGAAGAAAGGTTTTATTAAACTTATACCTCAGCATTGTTGTTCATCAGTGAAGGAAGTCAGGACAGGAATTAAAACAGGGCAAGATCCCAGAGGCAGGAGCTAATGCAGAGGCCATAGAGGAGAGTTGCTTACTGTCTTGCTTTTCATGGTTTGCTTAGCCTACCTTCTTATAGAGCCCAAAATCACCAGCCCAGGGATGTTACCAACCACCATGGGCTGGGTCCTCCCTCATTGATCACTAAATGAGAAAATGCCTTACAGCTCGATCTCATCAAGGCTCCTTCCTCTGTTGACTCTAGCTTGTGTCAAGTTGACACACACACACACACACACACACACACACACACACACACACACAAAACAGCCAGTACAGAGGTTCTGGTTCTTCCAGTTATATAAGTCACTAATGGAGAAGGGAGTATATACACAGAAAGGGCCAGTAACTTCACCATTAGCCTGTCTTCCACCCATAACAGAAGGTGCTTGGTGGAGGGAAAAAATGCAAGAGGTACAGGAGGTTGGTAACTAAACCCAGGCTGCTATAGGGAGGGGAAAAGAAGAGATTATTAGAAGCAATTTGAGGGCTGGAACCCTCAGAAAGGGAAACATGTATATGAGGGGCACTTGTGACACTGGCAGAAATGTTGGGGAAGCACAGGGTGCAGAAGGAGATGGGGAGAGGTACAGGGGAAGTACTGTGTCCACCTCTGGTGAAGGAAAGACTAGTGCCAGCACAGGCCTCTGGGCTTACGGGAGAGAGCAGTAGTTCAGTCATTATTTCTCAGCAAGGGCAGGAGAGGCCTCAGCCATTTGGGGGGTTCCTCTACCAGGTAACATGAAAGCACTCTATAGGAAACATGGTTTGAGTGACTAAATTTTCCAAAAACTTCCTACTGTGTGGAGAGAATGGTAGAGAGGTTAAAGGTTCCCTCAGAAAGCTACCAGTGTTTAATGCCAACCATTCTAGTTGACAATGAGTTCTAAGTTTCCTTGGGAAGATTGTATCCCCTAATTCAGACTTTTTTTTTCTGAAAATCTTTGAAATGGATTAAGAGAAAGTCAAGGGGTGAGTAGTTGGCAGATAAAGTTTGGCCCATTTCTCCAAATATCAAACACAGAGCAACAAACAAGCAACTTAATGAAAGTATAGACACAAAATGACACACACAGATAAACTGGCATGCCAAAGACAAATAGAGAGAATTAGATGTCTCATTAGCAAGACCCAAATCAAGTGCCCCATCAAATGGGTCCAAGAGACAGATGAGGTTTCCCTCAATCCCCTCAGAATCCCAAATCAATGGTTTATCTAGCTTCTTTCAGTGAGTCAACCAAGGGTGTACAGGCCAGGACCAAACCAAGCTTACTGCATGACGTCTTGGACTTCAAAATGAAGTCTCCAACTGCGGAAGATTACAAACCAGAGACTTGGAGAGAATGATTAGTGTCCCATAAAAGCTGCCAAATATTATAAGTCCTACTTGGATGCAACACAACTCAAACACTAGGTCAATGCAGAAAAGAAAAAGTTTATTTTCATCAAACCACTACTGTTTGGTCTGGGATGCAGAGGATACTTAGCAGCTGAACTGCAGCCCTAACCAGAATGCTACAGAGCCTTTAAGCCTGTAAAACTCAAAAATCCATGCCAAGTTATGGTTACGTGTTTCACCAATCAGGATTCAGGGATTAGGGGATTTTCTATGGGACTTTTATTTGTGGTACAATATTCCTGTTCTCAGTGGCTGGTTTACTCAACTATGGAGGGGTGGCTTGCCCAACATCTATATTTCCACCTGCCAAACAGGATGTCAGTTATCCAGGGATGTCTTGGGAACTTTATTGGACTCCTATTCAAAATGGAAGTTATACTCAAAATGGCTTCAGTTTGGTTCCTCCTCACAGCATGATCACAGAAGAGAATTCGATCTTTAGACTTTCAAATAAAGTTAAGATTGTTACAAATGATGGGGACTTTTGAAATTAGACTGAGTAACTTTTTGCATTATATTGTGACTTCAAGCCTATGAGGACCAGGGAACATTATGTGGTGGTTTGAAAGAAAATGGCCCCCAAAGGGAGTGGCACTAATAGGAGGTGTGGCTTTGATAGAGTAGGTGTGACCTTGTTGGAGGAAGTGTTTCACTGTGGGAGTGGGGTTTGAGGTCTTCTATGCTCAAGCTATGCTCAGTCAGTGAGACACACAGTTGCTTCTCCTGGCCATAGATCAAGATGTAGAAGTCTCAGCTCCTTCTCCAGAATAATTTTTGCCTACATGCCACTATGGCCTAACATGATGATAATGTAAGCTAGCCCCAATTAAGTGTTTTTCGTTATAATAGTTGTCATGGTCATGGTGGCTTTTCACAGCAATATATACCTAACTATGACAAATATTCATAGAGCAGTTTTAAGTTCCATAATATACATAATAATTCTAAATAAGTAATGCTCATGGAATTAATTGCATGTGCATAAAGTTCATGGAACAGAGATTGTGTCTTCCTTAGAAAATTGTATTTGGTTTAATGAACTGATTACACAAAGGTTTTATTACTTACTCTCAGAGAAGTGTAAGAGTCAAAGTTAGCCTGTAAGCCCCACTTGCCCAAGGACAAGTAGTTCTTATGAATAACAAGCCACATGTTTTCACTCCTCTGAACAAGTTTGTTTGATCTATCTTCACTGGTTGTGCTTGATCACATGAAAGTGGGAGGTAGGTAGTCAGGAAGTGCATCAGGGTGTACGCTTGCCTCTAAGTGGACTGGATAGAAAATGCAATGAATTGTGGGGTTTGTCTTTTTAAGCCCCAGTAAAACGTTACTCACGGCTGCTTCCTGGGAGCCCAGGGATGGACCTGACCAGAGTCCTTCATCCTGGCCAGTAACTAATTATATTTTTCTTCAAATTTTGCTCAACATTGTAGAACTGTTTTTTCTCTCACAAATTTCAGGATTATCATTTGCAATCCCCCAGCAAGATGGACAGTCCAATGAACTCTTCATTCTGTGATCTTCAGAGGACTGAGCCACCCCAGGGACACACACTTTGGCATATTAATCTAAGGCTCTGTGGCATGTCTTCAGTCCTTCAAACACCACAGTGAATAGTCATGCTCAGAAAAGGAGATAGCAAGCATTTTTTATGGAAGTCTCCTTTTGGTAAGTCATAAAAGCTTTTTATCTGCCAGTGACATTTTTCTGCCTGGCTTCTGGCTTCTGGTTCTGGGGTACTCTGATCCGGAAACGGGGAGGACCTGGCAAGGTCTATGCACCCACATTCAGGGTAAAGGGAAATGTCTCCCAGACCACTGGTTATTTCTGATTAATTTGAGTTCATCCAGAGACACCAGTGTTTTTGTTTTTGTTTTTGTTACCTGCTTTGGGGCCCTGAGGATGCCTGGAGACACTGGGGACCTGAAGAAAAAAACTCAGAGCCAAGGAAAATGCAGGGACACTATGTGCCAGACCTAGTGTTTAGAGAGAGAAGGGACCTTTATACTGCAAAATGCTCCCCTGTGGACTCCAGATTAGTTACAGAACACACCCAAATACCAGTTTTCAGGCACAAACTAGATGCAAAGAGATCTTTTATAAAGGAAGGCAAAGAGACTAGGTGGCTGAATCTGAATCAAGCAGAAACAACAGCAAATCACTTTCCAAGTGTTAATTTTAAGAGTGGAAAAAGGCAAGATCAGTGTTAGAATGAGCTAGGGCATGTTAGTAAGTTTTGATTGGATTGGGTATTTTAATTAGGTTAGTCAAAATAATGAATTTTGATTCCTGGACCCTGATGTTTTGATAGTTGGACCTTGGTAATCATTCCCAGGAGTGGGTCAGAGGCCAAATAAGAAAATAGACCTTGATGGCTAGCTTTAGGAATGTAATTGAACAGTTTAGCAAGGGGGAGAAAGGTGAAAGGCAAAACTCATCGGCCATAGACTAGTGATTGCTTCATAAAGTTATCTATCTCATGGAAGGGCATTTGCAGAATCCAGGAGTTCTCCTGGAGGCTATCAAGGAGTTCATCAGGGATAGGGGTGATAAGGGAATTAGTTTTGGTGATAGAAGTGATTTTCCAAACATTAATTCAGATGACAGAAGATTGCTGGGCCAGCCTGGCATAGAGTAAAGGTGGACAGTAGCTAGAGGGAAGAGTTTATTCCAGTCGAGTTGAAGTTCCAGTGTGAGGTTGGTTAGTATTTCTTTTAGGGCTCTATTGTTGTATTCTACCTTACTAGAGTACTGTGGATGATATGGAATATGAAAGTGCCAGGGTATTTAGTAAAGCTTGGACTAGGCCCTGGATGACTTGAGAGGTGAATTCTGTACTGTTATATAACTGAAGGGAAGTAGGAAGTCCAAAGCAGGAGACTATGTTAGCGAGCAGAAAAGTGATGATTGTTGATGCTCTTTTGTTTGAGGTTGAACAAGCCCTAATCCATCCAGAGAATGTATCAACACAGACTAATAGATATTTGCAGTATTTTACAGTGGGCATGTGGGTAAAGTCAATCTGCCAGTTGCAGGCAGTAAGCAATCTCTGTACATAGTTAATGGGAAATATAGGGGTCTTACAGTGGATATAGGGTTAATTTGATGACATACACTGCAGGTTTAGGTTAGCTTTTGTTAAAAAAAAGTCTTATCTGCTGGGTTGAAAGTCAGGTGTGTGTGTTAAAATGATAGAAAGGATTTAGTATTAGAGTGAAATATTTGATGTAAGTAGCCAATGATGTCTTGTATTGAAGGCGTGTTAAGTATATTGTTATCTAGGTTATGTAGTAGGGTAGCCTGGAGAGAAGTGGGATTACTTGTAAAGAATGAAATAGCAGTTTGATGGTCTGCCATGTTGGAGAGATCAGTCTGAGGTGTCTTGCAATAAACCAAGCCAATTTGAGAGGGTAAAAGGGGGCCTTGTGGAGGTTAAGGATATATAAAGAGTTAGTAATTCAGTTGCTTTTGTATTTAGAAATTCTTACTTCCAGATGGCTGAGTATGTTAGGAAGATATGGAAAGCATATTTTATATATATATATATATATATATATATATATATATATATATATATATATACCATTAATGATATATATTTTTTAGCAATTTGGAATGCTCTGGTGAGGGCTATTAATTCTGCCTGTTTATTGGTAGAGTATGGGTGTAAGAAGGCCACCTCAATGATGGCATCATCTGATACCACTGCATATCCTGCAACATGGTGATCATCTGACAGGAAGGAGCTACTCTGCATATAAAGTGTAGACAGAAACAACTAGAGGACCCTCTTGTATGTGTGATTGATAGGGAAGGTCTTTGATAGTCTCTGGACAGGAGTGAAGAGGCACTGGGGTATGTTGGGGTAAAGAGACAAGTGTGGAGGAATTGAAGGGAACACAAGTAAGTAAAGTGAGTGTTGTATTTTCAATAAGAGAAATTTGGAGGGATAGAATCTGTGATGGTGAAACAAATTGGAGTTTGTTGTAAGTAAGGAGTTGAAAGAGAAAGAGTGTTGGGAATAGATGGTGAGGGGGGATCTCAGAGTTACTTTTTTTTTAGATTCAGCAATGAACAGAGAGGCTGTGTCAAGAGCACACAGGCAAGGAGACACTTCACAGAAATTGTTGTAAAGAGCTTTGGAGAGGTACGTAATAGGGGCAATGGTCAGTCCTAGAAAGTGTCCTAAGACCCCCCAAGGGTATAACTTGTTTGTTTGGAAGTGTAAAGATAAAAAAGGTCTGCATAGATCTGGGGGGTGAAGTGCTGGGGAAAACATTTTTGAGTTTAAGAAATTGTAAGGAAGAGGCTTATGGAGAGATCCAGAAGCAGAAGCAGCTTGATATATATATATATATATATATATATATATATATATATATATATATATATATATATATATATATATATAATGTGAGCATCGAGGGACTCATGAGCAGAAGTAATCTACCATCCACCAAAAGTAAAGCAATTCATATTTTACTGAGAGTAGAGATATGGGACAGAGATTGGAAAGGTAGTCTAAAGTGAGGTGTTTATGGGTTAGGGTGAGAGAAAATCCTAGATAGGTGACTTGGGGAAAGGAGAGTTGAGCTTTGGAATGTGAGCCCCAGTCACCCCTGGAGCCAAGAAAATTGAGGAATGAGGTGGTGTCAGATTGGCTATAAGAGAGGGCAGGACTGCAGAAAGGAGACCATCTACACACTGAAAGAGGCACGAGGGAAAATGAGGAAGGCTGACCAAGTCTGTAGCAAGTGCCTGGATGAAAAGGAGGAGGCTATCTCTGAATCTGAAACTCTGAATCCCTGGGGAATGACAGTCCAGAGCAGTTGTTGGGATGGTTGAGTATTTGGGTCTGTCCAAGTGAAGCCAAAAATATCTCGAGAATGAACATCTAGGGTTATTGGGGGGAAAAAAGCATCTTTTGGAGCTAGGATTGAGAAGTGAGTAGTGTTGCCAGAGAGAGTGGATAGGATGGGGTAAAGGTTGGAGACTCCAGGATGAAGTGAGACAATGGCAGTGCTTATGGATCAAAGGTCTTGGTGTAGGCAAAAGCTTCAGTTAGATTTTTCTGACTGCCAATATGGGAGTATTATAGGGTGAAGAAGTGGGTTATAGAAACAGTTTCGATAAAAGAGATTGAATGATAGATTTGAGGCCTCTGAGACTGGTTAAGGGTGAGGGTATTGGGGTTTGGAGATGTAGGCAGAAGAGTTTAAGTGTAATTGAAAGGAGTTCATCATGTGCATCAAGGGAAGGAGAGGTGGTATCCCAGAAGAGGGCAAGGGAGGTTCTGGGATTTTGGAGAGTGGTAGGGTATATAAATTGGGGCTTGAGGGATGGAGGCATTCCTTGGAGCTGGTGCTTGGGTAAAGGAAAAAATTCATACCAATTTTGGAGAGAAAATACGTTCCTAGTAAGGGAATAGGACATGGGGGTACGAGGAGAAAGGAACGGGAAAATGAAAAACCTTTGAAGGAACAAGTGAGGGGAAGAGTCTGGAGGGGTCTAGAGGATGAGCTATGTACTCTGACTATGAATGAGAGAGAGGGATATGTGGAACCTAAGAACTCTGTCAGGATTGAAAAACTGGCCCCAGTGTCTAGGAAGAAAATGATGAGGTAACCTGGCACAGGAAGTGAGACCCTAGGCTCCAAGACAGTAATTGGTGTGTATTTAGTCAGGTATATAGCAGAGCCTGGTCTTTGTCAGTCCTCAGGTGCCAGGCCCAACAGGTCCAAGGGAGGTACTGGGAGGCTGGATTGTGGGAGCCCAAAGAGGTTTCCTAGTGAGATCTGAGCTTGCTTTACCAGCAAGATTCCACAGGAGGATAATTGGACCATGGGCCTGGGAACCAGGTATTTGGAAGGGTCCACACTTGGCAGTATCTAGCAACAGGAGGTCTTTTGCCTCACCCTGTGGTACTGTTATAAAAAACCCTTTTGAATATAGTTCTGGGCCATTGGGTATTGACCCAGGTGCTCCTAAAGCTATTTTGTGTTTCTGTCTTTCCTATCATTGGCTTGGCCTATCATCCTATCTACAAGTTTCTCATCCCTCTCTCCTCAAAAGTACCCTGGGAAAGATGGGGGTAGGCCCCTCCACACTGGATGACCTCAGGGAAGCTCTGCCTTGGGATCATCCCAATGCCCAATGGCCTTCCTGGTGTTATTTAGAGAATGGTTGGGTAGGTCTGTAAGGATTTGGGGAGGCACAGGCCCAGTGAACTTCCCTGACACATTTGAAAGCAAAGCCCTGGTGGCTCTTTCAGGTCTGATATTCCCTTTCTTTGGGGTGCTCCAGCACCAGGAGTGTGATGGAGAGCCTTATCCAAGAGTTGGTACCTGTATTTTTGGTTATGCTCATTATAATTAGAAAGACCTTGAAAGCCAGGACCAGAACATCAGCCCAGGCTGTAAGTGAGCTTTGGTCTAGTATGGGGCTCCTTTTCCTCAGGGATCATTGGCCACTGGACCATGGCAAAGATAGCAGAAGTGGTGAGCAGAGGTTTTATGGCTGTGAGCATGACAGAAAGAACTAGGAATCAGCTTCAAAGAAAAAACTCACTTTATTTATCCAATGGTAAGGTACATAAGAGGGTTACTAGAGGGAAGAGCTGGTGGGTCATAACACAGCACCCAACTATCATATGGGAAAGAGGAAAGAGTTAGACTTTTGTGCTGAGTCATACAGTGTTTGCTGGGAGCTCTGTGCAGATTCATCCTCCAAATAAGGTCAGATATTTATCTGAGCTTAGAGACACTCTGTAATTAAGGTTAGACAGAGAAGAGAAAGCCTTACTGAAAAAGGGAGTCCCACACTTTGTGCTGAGCTTGAAGAGCTATCTGGACATGGTAGATACTGTGACCTTAATAGCATGGCACTCCAACATCTCCACCTGTGGTATTTTATAATGAAGACGTGTCATCATAGGCGTCAAACGCCTTCTAACCTCTATCAGAGGGGTCCAGGATCTGAAAGAGGACCATAACCTGGGTGGTGGTAATTCTAGCAATGGTGGTAATCTGTGGTAGGATAAATTGTATAAGGATGTGTAGATGTAACCAACCGTCTTATTAAATAAGAAACACAGAGCCGATTCAGAGAAGAAAGCCAAGAGGTCAGAACTAAGAGCCTTACCCTTCCTGCTTCAGCTATCCTGCTTCAGCCAAGAGAGCTCTCCGAAAAAAGGGGCCTACTTCCTGTGTGTATGTCTTTTTATAGTCTAGCTGTTCTGCCTTCTCATTGGTTGTAAACCTAAACACGTGACTGCCTTGTCACTGTCTGTATGTACCACCCTCCAGGTCCTTAAAGGCGTGCGTCACCACTGCCATGCACTTGCTATGGCTCTAAAACTCTGACCCTCAGGCAACTTTACTTATTAACATACAATTAAAATCACATTTCAGTACAAGTAAAATACCACCACATTTCCCCTTTTCTATTTTAATAAAAAGGAAAAAAAAGAAAAAGCTTATAACTAACAAAAGAAAAACTATATACAAAAGTACAATAACTAGATACAATATATACAAATAATAAATGTCTAAACAATGTCTAGTCCATTTGTATTTGACAAATTCAGAGATAATAATTTCATTATCCTATTTTGCTAAGTCCAAAATGTATCTAATTCACTTTCTATCCTAATTAATCTTCAACTATAACTAACTAACCATCAACTATAACTAACTAATCTTCAACTCCCTCAGAGACCCAAGAAGGAAATAATATTAGCTAACAAAAATAAAAACAGAAAGTGCATGCAAGCAACTTCCAAAAAATTTGTGAGTTGACAGAAACAGCCAGCTGCCTGGACAGTCACCTGAGGTTTCTCCACAATGCTGGGGCATCATCTTCAGTCTATAGGCTTAGCATATCTGACAGACTCATTTGTGAAGTAGGATATACACAAGGTCAACAGTTCAACCTCACATTGGGTGGGAGCAGTCCATGCACCAGAAACAACTGAATTACACTAGTGTCATGTCATGATTCAGGATTTTAAATTCTGGAAATTGTTGATGGTTTTTTAATTCAGCTGTCCATTCTTCTTGGCTGTGTACATATGGCTTCATCTCAGCATCCCGTTCTTCTCCACATCCCTCTATCAAATGCCAGTTTACTATTGAGAGGCGTGAGCTTAGTTACTCTTCAAGAATAGCTGTTTCAGCTGCTGTTCCATTGCACATCAGAAGCCATCGGCCCACTGCCTGTTCAGCTGCCTTCGAAGAAAAGGGCACTGTACCTTTTCTGAGTTGCGAAGACCACGTCAGGGATGGTGCCATATTGTCCTGGCCTCAGAAGATGCCTTTTGATAAACATAACCACGCTTGTTTAGGCAAGAATCAGTAGTCCTTTGTTTCATGTCCTGTCTGTCCATTTTGTCAGCAGTTGATTCGAGGATACTTTGTTGTCCAGTGGCTAACTTTTGCCACAATGAAAGCTAACTCCATACGCAGTTTCTTCAATGCCCATATTTGCTCTGAAGTAGATTGGTACTGCCAGGAGCTGACATGTCTCATAGTCATAACAAAAAAGAAAAATTTTCTAAGTTATTAAAACATTTTAAATGCCATATTCTGTAGTTCTCTGAAGGGTTTGAAGATGACCTATCTAAAATATATCTGCTCAATTTTTAAAACATATCTAATATGACTACAAGTTCTATTGTAATGTCTAACTACTAACTATCATTTCTTTATATCCTAATAGTTGGTAATAATAACATTCAAGGATCAGAAAATTGCATTGTTAAATGAACGATATAAGTACAATTAGAAATATACATATAGCATTTTCTAACAATATCAATTTCAATATATATAATTTGTATACAATATAAAACAATCCAATCCAATGTAAAGTATTTAAAACTAGTAATTGTCTTTTTCTTCTTCTTTCTTTCTCTCATTTTTTTAAAATAAGAACCTTAAATCTAATCTGCTTAGTCTTTTTCCTAACCCTTGACAACAACTTGTAACCAACCCCCCTAAACAATGAAAATTATCCCAGACCCAAAACCCATTAAAAAGACCAAAAAACCACCCGCCCCACACCACCTCTTTGGGAATGTGGGCATCATATTCTTAAAATTGCTTCCTGCTGGGTATGGGCGAAGTTATCTTTATCCTAAAAGAAAAATTTTAGGTTAATTGTCAAATTCTAGGAAAGGTAACTATATCCTTCATTATCCAGTCTGTGTATAATGCCAAAGTTCAGGGTTTATCTCAAGTCCTTATTCAAGTAGTCTTTGAGACTGGATCATCTCAGCTAGTCATCTCAAAATTGCTCTGAGCACCTTGTAGTTCAAAGCTGATCTGTAGATGATGTTTGTCAGCTTAGTGATGTTATTATTGTCCACGTGGAATTGTTGTTGTTGTGGGGCCCCAACTTCTTCCTGGAGACTTCAGTTGATGTTAGGCCTGGCTGTGAATTCCTGCAGAAAACTGATAAGAGACTCGAACACAAAGACATATATATGCGGCTAATTGAAGCCTTTTTTCTAGAATTAATTAGTACTCTATATGACCATTCATATCTTAGCAAAGTTTAAAATGTATATATATATATCTACATATCTATATATATTAATCTTGTAAGTTTTGATATAAAATTTATACTTTAAGAAAAGTTTAAAGAATCAGAATAGAATCAAAGAGTTGAGATTAGTAATAGAATAGTCCCTTAATTAATTGGGCTTTTCTCCTGTCTCATAGCAGAGGATGGCTCTTTTATTCTGGCATGATACAGAGAGTTTGCATTTTTCTTTTAACAACATGCTTGAGTTTAAAGAAGGAGAGAGCCATTTTCCAACTCCAAAGTCAGCTTTAAATTTTAATTGGACTGGGACTATTAGAAGACCAATAGTGTTAAATCTTTAGAGAAAAGCAGAAACAAACATTTAGGAAGACATAAAATTTTTTAGATAATATATACCCATATGCCATTTCACTCTGCTTCCTGGGATAGATGATTTGTCACTTTTCTTCAGTTGTCTTATTTGTCCAATGTTCTTCAGATTCCTTAACCTTCATTCTCCTAAAAGACAAAAACAAAAACCTTTCCCCAAGACTAATTTTGGGGATGTTCCTTTTTGGCAAGTTATTATCTGATTAAATGAAAAGACATGTGTTACTGCTATAAGTTAGTTTAAATTGGATGTTCATGTTGGTTGATGAGCTATCACCTCCTCTAATTAAGAGGTTTCTCTTGTTCAAATCGAACCTTTATCAATTTTGATGGTACCCACAACTTATCTTCTCCTGTAGAAACAAAAGCAAAACCTCGTCCCCAATGTAACACATACCCTGGTTTCCATTCTGAGGTCAGCACATCCTTAAAGTATATAGGCTGATTTAATTCTGTAGTTTTTTCTATTATCCAATGTCTCTCTGCAGCTGTTGTTCCTTTCTCATTGACATTAAAAAAATTCAAAGTTAATAGAGCATTATGCAGTCTGTTTCTGGGGTTTTTTGTTACCCCTTTCTGTTTATTTAGCATATCCTTTAGAGTTCTGTTTGATCTTTCTATAACTGCTTGACCTGTAGGATTATGTGGTATGCCTGTAATATGCTTTATATTGTAATAAGCAAAAAACTGTTTCATTTTAACAGAGACATATGATGGAGCATTGTCAGTTTTGATTTGTGCAGGTATACCCATGATGGCCATAACTTCTAACAAATGAGTGATTACAGAATCAGCTTTTTCAGAACTCAAAGCAGTTGCCCACTGAAATCCTGAATAAGTATCAATAGTGTGGTGTACATATTTCAGTTTTCCAAATTCTGCAAAGTGAAACACGTACATCTGCCAGATTTCATTCCTTTGAGTACCCTTTGGGTTACATCCTGCTGGTAATGGCGTTTGATTGTAGAAGGAACAAGTAGGACATTTCTTTACTATTTCTTTGGCTTGTTGCCAGGTTATGGAAAAATCCTTTTTTAAACCTTTACTATTGACATGATGTTTTTTATGACATTCTGAGGCCTCCAGCACATTTCCTATTAATAACTTATCAATCTCATCATTGCCTTGTGCTAGAGGGCCTGGCAGACCAGTATGGGATCGAATGTGAGTTATATATAAAGGATGATTCCTTTTCCTGATTGTATCTTGTAATTTAATAAATAGTGAAGTTAATTCTGAAGCATCCGGGATAAATTCTGCAGTCTCAATATGTAATACTACTCTTTCAGCATACTGAGAGTCAGTTACTATGTTGAGAGGTTCTGAAAAATCCATTAATACCAACAGAATAGCATACAATTCTGATTTTTGAACTGAATTATAAGGACTTTGAACCACTTTACTTAAATTTTCTGATTTGTAACCTGCCTTTCCTTGTTTGTTGGCATCTGTATAAAATGTACGAACTCCAGATATGGGGTTTTTTTTCTGCACAATTCGAGGCAAGGTCCAATCAGCTCTCTTTATAAGATCAATTCTATCGCTTTTGGGATATTTGCTGTTAATTTCTCCCAAAAAAATTACTGCAAGCTCTTTGCCAAGGTTCACTTTCTGTCCATAATTTTTCAATATCCTCCTTAGTTAAAGGTACAACAATTTCTGCTGGGTCTATTCCTGCTAATTGATGAAGTCTCAATTTTCCTTTCCAAATCAAGTCAGAGATTTTTTTCCACATAAGTTTTTAATTTTTTGTTTGGTTTATTTGGTAAAAATATCCATTCTAATATAATATCTTCCCTCTGCATTAATATTCCTGTAGGAGAATGCCTAGAAGTTAAAATAACCAAAATGCAATCCAGCTTTGGATCAATACGATCCACGTGCCCTTCATGTACTTTCTTTTCTACCAAGGTCAATTCTTTCTCAGCTTCAGGTGATAATTCTCTTGGACTATTTAAGTCCTTGTCACCTTCTAAGGTTTTGAACAAATTATGCAGTTCATCATTTTTTACCCCAACAATAGTTCATAGATGAGAAATATCTCCAAATAATCTTTGAAAGTCATTAAGAGTCTGTAGTCTATCTCTCCTAATTTGCACCTTTTGGGGTCTAATTTTTTGTAGCTCTAGTTTATATCCTAAATAATTAATAGAATCTCCTCTTTGTATCTTTTCAGGAGCAATTTGTAATCCCCAGCAAGGCAAAATTTTCTTTACCTCTTCAAACATTCTTTCTAAAGTATCTGCATTTGAGTCAGCTAGTAAAATATCATCCATATAATGATAAATTATAGATTTAGGAAATTTTTTACGTATCACTTCCAATGGCTGTTGTACAAAATATTGGCACAGAGTTGGGCTATTCAACATTCCCTGTGGGAGGACCATCCACTGAAATCTTTTAACCGGTTGAGAATTATTATAAGTAGGCACTGTGAAAGCAAATCTTTCTCTGTCTTTTTCTTGTAAGGGTATTGAAAAGAAACAGTCTTTTAAATCAATAACTATGAGAGGCCATCCTTTTGGTAACAGAGTAGGCAAAGGAATTCTAGACTGTAGAGAGCCCATTGGCTGAATTACTTTGTTAATTGCTCTAAGGTCTGTTACCATTATCCATTTACCAGATTTCTTTTTAATAACAAATACAGGAGAATTCCAAGGGCTGGTTGATTCCTCAATATGCTGAGCATTTAACTGTTCTTCTACCAGCTCTTCTAAAGCCTGGAGTTTCTCTGTTGTTAAAGGCCATTGCTGGACCCATACAGGCTTGTCTGTTAACCATTTTAAAGGTAGAGCTGTTGATGTCTTTGGAAGAACATCAGTTGTTGTGCCCTGTTCTTGTATAATATTGATGGCTGGTGACCATTCAGAATATTGCCTTCTAATATTTCTCTCAGAAACATGTGCTAGTTTATGATTTGTTTCTGAGATTGGAGGGATGTTATTTTGAGTATTCCTTGTTGTAACAAGTCTCGACCCCACAGGTTCATAGCTATGTTAGCTACATATGGTTTCAATTTTCCTCTCTGTCCTTCTGGACCTATACATTCAAGCCATCTTGCACTCTGTTTCACCTGAGATAATGTCCCAATTCCTAACAGTTGAATGCTTACCTCCTGAAGAGGCCAAGTTGGATGCCAAAATTCTGGTGCAATTATGATAATGTCCGCACCTGTGTCTACCAGACCAGACAACAAAATACCATTTATTTTTATCGATAATTTTGGTCTTTGTTCATTAATAGAAGTTTGCCAAAAAATTTTCTTTATATTTGCTCCTGAATTTTCTATTCTCTCTGTTTCATCATCCTGACCAGCATGACTTATTCCAATAGGCATTTGGTTATTTAATTGCTCTGGGTAGGGTTTTCCTCTACGACTGAAGGAAAGGTTTGAACTGGATTTGCTATTGGGGCCTGCGTGAGGCCCCTCTGGGAGTTTCCCGAAGACTGAGGCAAAGGATTACCCTGTCTGTCCCTTGTTGATCTACATTCATTGGTCCAGTGTTTTCCCTTACCACACCTTCTGCATACTCCAGAAGGAAGGGGCATTCTGTTGCCATTGTTCCTTGAAGAAACATTGTTTCTAGGAATGACCTGTTTACAGTCCCTTTTCAAATGTCCTTGCTTTCCACATCCAAAACATCTAACATTCCTCAAACCTTTTGAAATTGCTTCTCCTACCCACGTATCATCATGCTCATGAGCTTCAACATTAACCGTGTCTCTAATCCAATCTTCCAAAGGTGCAGATCTTGCCTTTAACGGCCTGATTATTGTTTTGCATGCTGCATTCACATTCTCAAAGGCCAAAGATTCAATTATTATCTTACTAGCTTCTGAATCCGGGACCATTCTCTTTACTGCTGAAGCCAGTCTTTGTAAAAAATCTGTGAAAGATTCTTTTGGGCCTTGTACAACCTTTGTAAATGACTCAGTTTTTTTTCCTGGTTCCTCAACTCTGTCCCATGCATTCAAGGCTGCTGCTTGACATAAAATTAGGGTTTGGACATCATATAAACATTGTGTTTGTGCTGAAGCATATTGACCTTCTCCAATAAGCTGATCCTGGCAGACTTGTATTCCTTTATCCCTCCACTATTTTTCTATGTTTTTAGCTTCGTCCTTGAACCAAGTTAGCCACTGAAGCCTTTGACTGGGTTCAAAAACAGCTTGTGCCAGCTCCTGCCAGTCCTGTGGTACAATCCTATTATATGTTGACCAAGAGTTTAACATTTGCTTTACATATGGGGAATGCATGCCATAAGATACTATTGCCTCCTTAAACCTTCGTAAATCTAACATTTCAATTGGAGCCCAAATATTTTGTGTAGTCATTTGATCAGGCGAATGCTGTACGGTTACTGGACAAACTAAGGGTGACTGTGTGAAAACAGGCTTTCTTTCTGTAACCCTATGATCCAATCTTGAAGCAACTTCACTGTTAGTTTCTTCTGAGTTTTTACAGGTTTAATAGGTTTTTCTAAAGCTGTCACCCTGGCACTTAAATTGACTATCTTTTTAAATAGTAAAATGAGGATAAACATAGTAATAAAATGCATAATTCGATCAACATTAATCTTCTCATATAGCTGTTCCATTGTCAGACTGTCTAAAATTGCAAACAAAGCCCAATTTTCTTCCAATGTACACAGAAAACCCATTTTTTTTAAATGTGGAAAATTTTTTTTCTTTTAAATAGTTTTCTTTAAAATATCTGATATGTTAAGTGACTTACCAAGTCCTCGTAGAACAGCACCAATCTGAGGGAATTTCAAAACAGCCACCTAGTGTCCGAGGTGTGAGTCCAGAGAGAGAGAGAGAGAGAGAGAGAGAGAGAGAGAGAGAGAGAGAGAGAGAGAGGAGAGAGAGCAAGCAAGCATAGCCACGAGTTCTGCCTAAGAGCTTGAATCCAGCCACGTGTTCCCGCTTGAGCCTAGTCAAGCCTTGGCTCTGGCTACCTTAAGCTCCAACCACGTGCGTTGGCTTTACAGGCAGGGGCCCTGTTCGGCAGGGCAGGCCTGAGTTGTTTGTAGCACTGGCTTTAAGCAAGTAGCTCAAGGTTGGTCCGGCCTGAGGCCAAGCCGACCTGGGCCTGGGCTAGGGAGTCGGCCGCCCTGGCAGGAACCCGACCTGCCGCCAAGCCAAGTTAAAAGGTTTTTAATGGATTCTTGTCATGTTGGGCGCCAAATGTAGATGTAACCAACCATCTTATTAAATAAGAAACACAGAGCCGATTCAGAGAAGAAAGCCAAGAGGTCAGAACTAAGAGCCTTACCCTTCCTGCTTCAGCTATCCTGCTTCAGCCAAGTGAGCTCTCTGAAAAAAGGGGCCTACTTCCTGTGTGTATGTCTTTTATAGTCTAGCTGTTCTGCCTTCTCATTGGTTGTAAACCTAAACACGTGACTGCCTTGTCACTGCCTGTATGTACCGCCCTCCAGGTCCTTAAAGGCGTGCGCCACCGCCGCCACGCACTTGCTATGACTCTAAAACTCTGACCCCCAGGCAACTTTATTTATTAATATAAAATTAAAATCACATTTCAGTACAAGTAAAATACCACCACAAGGATGCATCAGAATAAAACAGCATAATTTGGTGGCCAAGAAGGGGTGGAGGCAAGAAGACGAACCAACTTACTTTTGATGAATTGCTAAACCGTCTTATTAGTAAAAAACCCAGAGCCAGATATTAGGGTGAAAACTGAGAGATCAGAGGAACAGAACAAGCCACAGCCACAAGTTCTTACCCTAGGAAATCCTCACCCCAAGAGAGACCTACTTCCTGTACACCCACACATATATGCCTTTCTGTCCCTGCCCTCTTACTTACTCTCTCTACCCAGCTACATCACTTCCTGTCTGTCTGTACATACCTCCAGACCTCCCTGGTTAGTGCTGGGAATTAAAGGTGTGTACCACCATGCCTGGCTCTTTTCCCAGTGTGTCTTGAACTCACAGAGATCTGGATGGATCTCTGCTTCCTGAATGCTAGGATTAAAGGCATGTTCTACCACTGGCTGACTTCTGTGTTTAATACAGTGGCTGGCTTTTTCCTATAATCTTCAGATAAGCTTTATTGGGGTACACAAATATATTACCACAAACTTAATTGGTCAATGGGTTGGAATTTTGAGAACAGGTCTTCACATAGTTTTTTTTTTGTGTGTGTGTGTGTGTGTGTGTGGGGTTAACATTGGTCTCAACAACATTTGATTCATTTACAAAAAAAGCAACATTATTCTCTCCATACTATGCAAGTCTCTCCATGTTCAGCAGTTATTAGGTCTAATGCTCTCCTGTTTTGGAGCATGATCCTGACAAAAGAAGTCATCTGTCACTGAAAGGATTCAAGGCTGTCAGTTGTGGATGCTGTCATATGATGGAGTTTGTCTTGAAAGTCACCAAATAGATGATATATCTGGACAACGGCAGCTGTCTCAGTAGCAGCAGATACAATGGGGATGTAAAGTCCTATTTCTTCTAGTAAAGGGAAGAATATCTTTCATTTTTTCCTGGGTTGTCTCAGTAGTGCTGCCTCCTTTTCCTCATAGAAATAGATCTGTGGCATAATAACAACAGGGTTACAAAATGCTGTGAAGGGGGATGTCTATGCAGGAGGAGGTTATCTTTCCCTTACACTAAAAGAATAAATGGGGTAATACACAAGTTAAGCCAGTAACAGTTTGATTGACAGCACATTGGTGGCCCATTGGTACAGGCTTAGGAGAAAAGCAAAGGAGTATTTGTGAGCACGGCAGCAAGCAGGTGGTGGGTGTTAGAGGTGCAAAAGAAACAATGGGATGCTTTTGAGTGTGTGGTGAAGGGGAGGAAATCAGCAGCATATTAAATGTATCCACTCCAGAATGCTGTTGATCTTACTTGTTTCTCTGTTTATTTTTACTGTAGAACAATGTTATGAGTTAATACAGACTTAGCTGCAGGCACAAGCTTGTTGAGAGATCCTTTATTAAGCAGGGAAGAAAAGTTAAAGTGACCACTTTCTGACTTAGAAAAACAGAACAAAGACTGCCATTAAAATAGCAAAGAGAGAGGCTGGGTGTGGGGGCACATAGCTTGGACAGTTGCCACCAGGTCACGGATGTGCTTCTAGGAGACTTTGTTGCTCCACCAGAGCTAGCATTTCCTCAATTTCCTCCTCTGACCAATCAGTGCGATTCTGGTTGGTGAGGTAATGTCAGACATTTATGGCTGGGACACAAATAGGCTTCAGTTGGTCCTGTGGAAAAAAACGAAAGCAAAAAACTTAATCCCCTTGTGAGGAGGGGTTCAGGTCCTTTCCATATTTTATCCAGGGGTCACACCATCATACCAAGATGGGAGGGCTTGCTCTTCATTTGTGACAGTGGAGGGAAAAGGGGAGGTATTTGGAATTCTTGTAGGTATTGAATATATTTAGGGTGGCAAGGGCCACTGCTAATTTTATGTTATGGGTGTAGATGCTTGTTTTTGTTTTTTAAGTTGATCCATCCAAGTTTGAAGTGTTGTTTCTATGATCCCTTGGTCCTGAGTATTGTAAGGAATTCCTGTGTGGTAGGCAATCCCTATTGTGAATAGAAGGCCTTGAACTGGGAGCTAGTAAAGGTGGGGATATTGGCTAATAACGACTGGGTATATGAGCCATACTCTATGAAAGGTAAGGACTGAGTGATGCTGCTAGAACCTGGTAGACAGGCCCAGCTTTAATATGTTAAATAGGCACATCAGCCTTTTTTCCATGATTTGAAACAGATAAATATTAGGGATAGAAGGTAAAGTTATTTTTTTAATTTAAGCAGACTTTCATTACAAATTTAAATATTGACCAAGACAGAATTTTGTACAAACCTGTGGTGATATATTGTACACCCCAATAAAACCTATCTGGGGATAAGAGGGCAGAGCCAGCCACTAAATTAGACATAGAGGTCAGGCAGTGGTGGCACACACCCTTAATCCTATCAGGTGGGAGGCAGAGATCCATCTGGATCTCTATGAGTTCAAGTCCACTCTGGGAACAGAAGCAAGCATAGTGACATACATCTTTAATCCCAGCACTTGGGATCTCATGTCTTTGCTTGGAAAGAACAGACACCTTTAATCACAGGAAGTAATATGACAAGACACAGAAAGGTATATAAGGCATGAGGAAACAGAAACTCATGCTCTTGAGGCTGAAAATTACATAGAGGTAAGAACATGGCTGGCTTTTTCTGTTTCTCTGATCTTTCAGCTTTCACTCCAATATCTGGCTCTGGGTTTTTTTTTTATTAATAAGACCATTTAGCAATTCGTGTTACAGGAACCCCCATCTGGAAACATTCCAGATGTGTGGCCTTAAGATACATGTTGTCAGGGCTTATATGGACAAAACCATAGGCCAGTGCACTTTTCATGAGGCTTTATTGTTATTTTTCAGTAACTACAGTTCCAAGAATTTAAGGAATTTACATGGAGTTTGGGCAGGCGAGAGAATTACAGGTTAATTTAGGGTCTAACATTCCCCCTTAAGTTGTTTCTGTTTGGTTTGTTTGTTATAAAATAAAATTCTATCTATCTATTTACCTGTCTCTCTATCTATTTGCTTATTTATTTATTTATTTATTTATTTATTTATTTATTTATTTATTTTGCATCCTGGCTGCAGTTCTGCAGTTTCCTCTCTTGCCCCTCTGCTCCACAGCCCTGCTCTGCTCCCGCCCCTATCCACCCTCCCCTCTGTTTTTGTTTAGGAAAGGGCAGGCCTCCCATGAGTGTCAACAAAACATGGCATATAAAATTGTAGTAAGACTAAGCACCTCCCCACATATTAAGCCTGGGCAAGGTGACCAAGTATAAGGAGGAGGATCCCAAAAGCCAATAAAAGACTTGGAGATAGCCCCTGATTCCACTGTTAGGAGTTCAACAAGAGGACCAACCTACACAACAGTCACATATATGCAGAGTGCCTAGGTCAGTCCCATGCAGGCTTTCTGGTTGTCGTTTCAATCTCTGTGAGCCCCTATGAGGCAATGTTAATTGATTCTATGAGTTTTCTTGTGGTGTTCTTGACCCCTCTGGCTCCTGAAGTGCTTCTTCCCCTCTTCTGTAGGATTCCCAAACTCCACCTAATCTTTGACTATGGTTCTGCATCTGTTTCCATCAGTTGCTAGATGAAGCCTCTCTGATGGCAACTGGGCTAGGTACCAATCTGGTCATAGGAGATGGCCAGTTGAGGCTGCATATCTACTTTTGCTAGGAGTCTTAGCTGGGGTTATCCTTATAGATTTTTGGGAGATTCCCTTGTGCCATGTTTTTGCTTGATGCCCAAATGTGCCCTCCTTCCAGTACTCTCTTTCAGTACTCATACCCTCCCTCCACCCCCTAACCTGATTGTTCATGTTCCCATCCCTATTTGATCTCATTCCACTCATGAAATCTCTTTTATTTTACCTTCCAATGAAGATCTGGGCATCCCTCCATGAACCCTGCTTGTTGCCTAGTCTCTCTTTGCCTATGGAATGTAGCATAGTTATCCTTCATTTTACAGCTAATGTCCACTTATGAGTGAGTACACACTATGTTTGTTTTTCTTGGTCTGAGCTACCTCACTCAGGATGAATTTTCTAGTTACATCCATTTGCCTGAAAATTTCCTGGTGTCTTTGTTTTTAACAGCTGAGTAATACTCAATTGTATGTACCACATTTTATCTATTCCCCAGTTGAGGAACATCTAGGTTGTTTTCAGATTCTGGCTATTATAGATAAAACCGCTATAAACATAGTTGAGCAACTGTCCTTGTGGTATTGTTGTGTCCACGTTCCAAGACTCCCGAGCAAGACCACCACAAAGCCGATATCTGATACAAAACACACAGGAGTTTATTGATAAGAAGCAAGCTTGGGCTTGGTCCATGTCCAACATCTGACACAGTGGGTGGAGGAGGATGGCCCTGAGCTCTCAGGTTGAGGGGATTTTAAAGAGAAAAACCACAAGCAGAGTGGTACAAGTCTTGGCATCATATGATTGGGTAAGTGTGTGTAACCTTTGAATTTACTGGTTGGGAGTTACAGTTATCATTTTGGGGGCAGG
This sequence comes from Peromyscus eremicus, assembly GCF_949786415.1. Taxonomy (NCBI): domain Eukaryota; kingdom Metazoa; phylum Chordata; class Mammalia; order Rodentia; family Cricetidae; genus Peromyscus; species Peromyscus eremicus. The sequence continues at coordinate 37,993,562 of NC_081439.1, forward strand.
CCTGGACAAGTCCCAGGCTTTGTCCATGAGCTACCATGGGGGCTGACTGGCCTCACATTTACTGACTATGGGGGCTGACTCAGTGGCCCAGACTCTGTCCTTGAGCTGCCATAGGGGCTGGCTGGCCTTGCACATTCACATTGACCCATGCACGTAGCTCTGAGTTGGTGAGGGGTCCCAGACAGTAAACAATTGGCTAAACCTTGAGCAGTCAGAGTACATGCAGAAACAGAGCTACTGCAAGGACTATATCATAGCCCTCCCAGAAACTGCTTGCTCAAGTCTCAGGAAACTGAAATTGAGGCCTAATCTCTGAGAGAAGACTGAGCAGCTTGTTATCACATCTGCTTGGTCCTTTCAGTATGATTGAGTATTCTTTGGGTATATGCCCAAAGGTGGTATAGCTATATCTTATGGTAGATTGATCCCCAGTTTTCTGAGAAACCGCCACACTGACTTCCAAAGTTTCCACCTCCATCAGCAATAGAGAAGTATTCCACTTGCTCCACATCCTCTTCAACATTAGCTCTTCCTTGTGTTTTTGATCTTAGCCATTCTGATAGGTGTTAGATGGGATCTCAGAGTCATTTTGATTTGCATTTCTCTGATGACTATGGAGGTTGAACTTATCCTTAAGTGTTTCTTGGCCATTTGAGATTCCTCTGTTGAGACTTCTCTGTTTAGATCTGTGCCCCATTTTTAATGGGATTACTTGATTTCTTAATATCTAAGTTATTAAGTTCTTTATATATTTTGGACATCAACCATCTGTCAGATTTCGGGTTGTTGAAGAACTTTTCCCATTTGGTAGTCTGACATTTTGTCCTATTGATGGTGTCCTTTGCTTTACAGAAACTTTTCAATTTCAGGAGGTCCCATTTATTAATTGTCTATCTTAGTGTCCATGTTATTGGTGTTTTATTCAGTTATCTCCTGTGCCAATGCATTCAAGATTACATCCCAATTTCTCTTCTATAAGATTCAGTGTAACTGGATTCATGTTGAGGTCTTTGGTCCACTTGAATGTGAGTTTTGTGCAGGGTGATAGATATATATCTATTCATATTCTTCTACATACTGATATCCAGTTATACCAGTGCTATTTGATGAAGATGCTTTCTTTTTCCATTGTATAATTTTGGTTTCCTTGTCAAAAATCAGGTGCAGATTTAGGATAGGGTCTTTGATTTGATTCCATTGACCCACCTCTCTTTAGATCTTTAGAACAATACCATGCTGTTTTTTTTTTTAACTATAGCTCTGTAGTAGAGCTTTAAATCAGAGATAATAATACTTCCAGAAGTTTGTTTATTGTACAGGATTGTTGCAGCTATTCTGGATTTTCTGTTTTTCTATATAAAGTTGAGTATGCTTCTTTCAAAGTCTGTAAAAAATTGTGTTGGGATTTAAATAGGGATTGCATTGAAACTGTAGAGCACTTTTGGTAAGATGGACACTTTTACTATGTTCTTCCTATCATGAGCATGGGAGATCTTTCCATCTTCTGATATCTCCTTCAATTTATCTCCTCAAAGATTTGAAGTTTTTGTCATACAGATCTTTCACTTGCTTGGTTAGTGTTACACCAAGATATCCTATATTATTTGAGGCTATAGTAAAGGGTGTTTTTTTTCTCTGATTTCAGTCTCAACCCATTTACCATTTGTATATAGGAGTGCTACTGATTTTTTGAGTTAATCTTTTATCCAGCCACTTAACAAAAGGTGTTTTTTTAATCTGATGTAGGAGTCCCCTGGTAGAGTTTTAGGGGTTGCTTATGTCTTATATCATATCATCTGAATATAGCTATAATTTGACTTCTTCCTTCTAATTTGTATCCATTTATCTCCTTTAGTTGTCTTATTACTATAGCTAGAACTTAAAGCAGTATATTTAATAACTATGGATATAGTGGATGACCTTATCTTGTTTCTGTTTTTAATGGAATTGCTTTTATTTTCTCTCCATTTAATTTGATTTTGGCCATCAGCTAGCTGTACATTGCTTTTATTATGTTTAGGTATGTCCCTTTTATCACTGATATCTCCTAGACTTTTATCATGAAGGAGTGTTCGATTTTGACAAAGGCTTTTTCAGCATCTAATGAGATGATCATGTATTTTTTTCTTTCAGTTTGTTTATATGGTGGATTACATGGACAGATTTTCATATTTTGAATCATCTCTTTATCACTGAGAGGAAGCCTACTTGGTGATAGTGGATGATCTTTTTGATATGTTCTTGGATTTGGTTTGCCAGTATTTTATTGAGTATTTTTGCATCAATGTTCATGAGTAAAACTAGTGTGTAATTCTCTTCCTTGGTTGAGTCTTTGAGTGGTTTGGATACCAGGGCAACTATGGCCTCACAGCAAGAATTTGGCAATGTTCCTTCTGTTTCTGTTTTGTGAAATAATTTGAAGAATATTGATATTAGCTCTTCTTTGAAAGTCTGGTACAATTCTATGTTAAAACTGCCTGGTGCAGGGCTTTTTTAAGGAGAATTTTAATGACTGCTTCTTATTCCTTAAGGGTGATAGGTCTATTTTATTTGTGTATCTGATCTTGTTTTAACTTTGGTAAGTGCTGTCTATCAATAAATTTGTCCATTTCTTTTAGATTTTCCAATTTTTTGGAGTACAATTTTTTGAAGTGTGACCTAATTTTTCTCTGGTTTTCCTTGGAGTCTGTTGTTTTGTCCTCCATTTCATTACTGATTTTGTTGATTTGGATATTCTCTGTCCTTTTACCTAGCTTGGATAAGGGTTTGTCTATCTTGTTGATTTTCTCAAAAAAACAACTCTTAGTTTCATCGATTCTTTGTATTATTCTCTTTGTTTCTATTTTATTGATTCCCACACTCATTTGGATTATTTCCTGCCACCTCCTGTTAGGTATTTCTGCTTTGTTCTGTTCTAGCACTTTTGGGTGTTTTGTTAAGTCATTAGTATGGGATCTCCCCAAATTCTTCATTAAGGCACTTAGTGCACTTGGCACTGCTTTCACTGTGTTGAATGAGTTTGGTTATGTTGTTCATTCATTTTCATTGAATTCTAGGAATTCTTAAACTGTATTTCTTCCTTGACACAGTGGTAACTCATTAGAGAGTTGTTCAGTTTCCCTGAGTTTATAGGCTTTCTGTTGTTTCTTTTGTTGAAATTCAGCTTTAATCCATAGTGTATAATAAGATATTAGGGGATATTTTATTGTATCTCTTGAGACTTGCTTTGTGGCCAAGTTTATGGTCAGATTTGGAAAAGATCCCATGAGGTGCTGAGAATAAGGTGTATTTTTTTTTACTTTTTGGTGAAATGTTTTGTAGAAATGTATGTGAAAGGTCTCTTTGAGTCATAATGCCTGTTAGTTCATTTATTTTCTGTTTAGTTTCTGTCTGTATGACCTGTCCATTGGTGAGAGTGGGGTATTAAAATCTACCACCATTATTTTGTGGGGTTCTATGTGTGATTTAAACTTTAATAAAGTTTCTTTTACAAATGCCACTTGTAGCTGAAGTTTTCCTGCTAGTGCCCATTTTCTGTGCCCCTGAAGTCCTGCAGCCACTCAGACTCAAATAAACATACACAAGTTTATATTACTTTTAAACTATGGCCATGGCAAGCTTCTTGCTAGCTAGATCTTATATCTTAAATTAATCCATTTCTATAAATCATACTTTGCACATGGCTTATGGCTTACTGGTACTTTTACAACTTTCTTCTCCTGGTGGTGGTTAGCAGCATCTCCTCTGCTCTCTGCCTTTCTTTCTTTAGTTAGAATGTTCCGCCTAACCTTACTCTGCCTCACTATTGGCCAACCAGCTTTATTTATCAACCAATCAGAGCAACACATATTCACAGCATACAGGATGCCATCACCCATCATTTCTTCTTTTCTTTCTATTAAAAAGAAAGGTTTTAATTTCAACATTGTAAAATTACATATAACAAAACAGTTATCAAGCAATAATTACAGTTATACTATCCAGCCTATTTGTATTTAGCAAAATTAAAAAAAATATTTTATTATCTATCCTATATTTGTGAGTCTAAAGTTTTATATCTACCTTTTCTCTTATCACAACCAATGAAAACCATAATTATAACTATCTAGTTTCCACCTAAATCAAAGACCCCAGAATGATATAATATTATCTAAGGAAACAGGAAGAGTATTGTAAGCATCTTCCAAAAATTCTAGAATGGCAGAGACAGATGCCTGCCTGGACAGTCATCCAAAGTTCCTCTGTAACTTTGGGGCATCCATCTTCAGCCATATAGGTCCAGAGTCTCTCAGTCTCTTTTTTTCTGTGTCCTATAGAATGCCTGGCAGTTTCTGCTGTGAAGCAGGAACCTTAAGAACCATCTCACCTTGCAAAGTTCAGTGATCACTTTACCATGGGGCCTGCATGTCCAGTTGATATAACATTTTGTCAAGCAGTCCAGGCCAGAACAGTTTCTTGCCCAAATGGCTATTTTTGCAAAGAATAAGATAAACTCCACATGGAATGTCCTCAATGCCCATCCTCCTCTCTGAAGTAAATCGGTACTGCCAGGAGCAGATATGTCTCATTGTCCAGGAAAGTCTAAGTTTTTAAAAACATTTTAAATGTAATGTTCTGTAGGTCTTTAAAGTGTTTGAAGATTATCTACCTAATTAAATTATATCTATGTATACCTAGAAAACTGAACATGACTATAAATTTGACTATCATAGAAGACTAATTATTAATCTGTATTTCTTAATTATCCATTACAATTTAAATGAGCTGCAAAACATAATACGTTATACAAGAGTAGAAATATACACACAGTATAACAAAATTAACTTTAAATTTGTATCAATAAACTAAAAACTGTACCAATGTAAATCATTTTAAACAAGTTGCTCTTTAAAAGTAGATTCAACAATCCACCCTTTTATCCTATCATATCTATATCCTATATTTCCATATCATATCCCTCTTTTTTCTTTTAGAAAGATATTGACTATGACCAATAACAATTTTTAACTAACAACCTAAACAAAGACAAACATCCATAATCAATTTTTTGGGGAATGTAGGCATAGTTTTCTAGGCTACTTGCTGCTGATAAAGGGCACTGTATTCTTATGGAGACACAAAGCAAATTTTAGGATTATGTTCAAGTTCTGACTGGAGTAGTCTGTGAGGTTGTATTCTCTGAGCCAGTTGCCTTGAATTTGATTTTGGATGTTGGATGGTCTGTGTCATGGTGGCACTGGAGACCTTTCAGGGGGTTTTTGCTGGTCAAACCATATTAACCTGGAAGCAATCCACAGGTTCTCGTCTCATCTTCTGGGGAAACAAAAGCAGAACCTCTTTTTCAAAGTAACATATTCTTAGACATAAACTTTGAAGTTCAAATACTTTTAAAATATACATATTGATTTAACTTAGCAGCTTTTGCAATCAAATCTCTCTGCAGTTAAAAAACCCGAAAGACAACACAATCCAGATTCTCTGTGTAATATCCATCTTTATGTGGCTTATTTTTATATTACCTTTACTGTCTCTTTAAAGACTTTAGTTTTCAAAACTTTCTATTTTTTTATATAACCATCTATATTTATTTTCTTTTCCCTTTCAAGCCTACATACATTTTTATACACATTGTAAACCGTTTAGAGTTTTATTTCATCTGAATCTCTTTTATTGTGAAACTATTGTTTTAAACTGCAGCATGACTAAGCCTGAAATGGCAGCTTTGGCTGCTGGCTCTGCCCACCTCAGCTTCCCAACATGCTGAAACTATGTTTACAGTCAGCTCTTTTTTTTTTTTTTTTTTTTTTGTAGCAAAAGCTATATCCACCACACATCATGTTGTGTGGCTTGCAGAAACATCTGTGTAACTCAGCAGGAATCTGTCATGCTGTAGCTCCAGCCCACATGCAGCAAACCTGCCACAGCCAGGGGACACATCCTTGTACCTAAGCCCTCCATGAGCAGCATGAACTAGGAAGGTGCTCTTAATTACATTTATAATTTCTTCTTAAGCTCTCTTAGGTTTTAGGTGGAAACTTTTGACATCATGTTTGGGGACCATTTGTAGCTAAAGTTTTCCTGGTCCTGCCCGTCTCCCACCAACCTGCAGTCCTGGAGCTGCTCAGACCCAAATAATCACACACAGGCTTATATTATTTTTAAACTATGACCATGGCAGGCTTCTTGTTTGTTAGCTCTTATATCTTAAATTAACTCATTTCTATAAATCTATATGTTGCCACATGGCTTGTGGATTACTGGTACTTTTTCATCTTGCATCACTTGGCTGTGGCTAGCAGCATCTCCTCTGCTCTCTGCCTTTCTCTCTCTAGTTGGAATGTCCTGCCTTACCTTATTCTGCCTCACCATTGGCCAACCAGCTTTATTTATCAACCAATCAGAGCAGCACATATTCACAGCATACAGAATGACATCACCTATCAGCTGGTCCTCTTACATTTGTGACATAGATGTTCAGAATTAAAAGAATATCTTTGAGGATTTTTCCTTTGATGAATATGAAATTCCCTTCTCTATCTTTCTTGATTCATTTTGGTTAGAAGTCTATCTTGTTATATATTAAGATATCTATACCAGTTTGCTTCTTAGGCTCTCCTGATTGGAAAATGTTTTGCCAAACCTTTAACTCTGAGGTAATATCTGTTTTTTATATTGAGGTGTGTTTCTTCTATGCAGCTGAATAATGGATCCTGTTTTCATGTCCATTCCATTAGCCTGTGTCTTTTTATTGGTAAATGGAGTCCATTGATATTGTGAGTTTTTAATGACCAATGATAGGTTTGTGGGGGGGGGAGTGAGAGTGTTTGTGTGTATTTCCCTTCTTTGGGTTTTGATGGTGTGAAATTATCTATTGCTTTGTTTTTGTGGGTGTAGTTAACTTTCTGGGGTTGGAGTTTTTCTTCTAGTCCGTTCTGTAGGATGGATATTGTTTAAACTTGAATTTGTCATGAAATATCTTGTTTTCTGTTGTGCTGGGTATAGTAGTCTGGACTGACATCTATGGTCTCATAGAGTCTGCAAGACATCAGTTCAGGCCCTTCTGTATTTAAAGTCTCTGTCAAGAAGTCAGGTATGATTCATATTTTATATGTTACTTGGCCTTTTTCCCTTGGTGCTTTTATTATTTTTCTTCATTCTGTATGTTTTGTGTTTTGATTATTATGTGGCAAGGGGATTTTCTTTTCTAATGCAATATATTCTGTAAGTTTCTTGTATCTTTATAGACGTGCTCTTTTTTATATTGGGAAAATTTTCTTCTATGATTTTGTTAAATATATTCTTTGGAACTTTTGAGCTGGGTTTCTTCTTCTTCTATTCTTATTAGTCTTATGTTTGGTCTTGTCATAGTGTCCCAGATTTCCTGGATGATTTATGTTAGAAGTTTTTTAGATTTAACATTTTCTTTGACTGATGAATCGCGTCTTTGATGCCCAAGATTCTCTCTTCTATCTCTTGTATTCTGTCGGTGATACTTGCATCTATAGTTCCTGTTTGCTTTCCCAGATTTCCCATTTCCAGGATTCTCCCAGTTTGTGTTTTCTTTATTGCCCCATTTCCATTTTCACACCTTGAACAGTTTCCTTCATCTGTGTCTGTTTTTTGTTTGTTTGTTTTTTTCCCTTTGGCTTTCGTTTTGGGATTTATGAATTTCTTACAATTTTTTGTTTGCCTTTTCCTCAGTTACTTTAAGTGATTTATTTCAATTACTTTAAGGACCTCTATCATCTTCATAATGTCATCTTAAGGTCCTTTTCTCATGATTCAGCTGTACTGTATTGTTCAGGTCTTGCTGTTGTAGTATAGTTCAGCTCTGGTGATGCCATATTCCCCTTTCTGTTTTTGATTGTGTTCTTATATTGGTGTTTAGGCATCTGGATTTGGGATGATTATATGCCCTGGTGTTGATTCCTGCATTTGTCTTTACTGTATGGTTGTTTTGTTCCTTGGTTTCTCTTTCCTTTCTGGTCTTCTGGCCTAAGTGGCCAAGGGTTCTTGTAACTAGCATGTCTTCACATTTAGTACCATGTGCCTTCTAGGGTTTCTGGAGTCAGAAGTCCTTAAATCTGGCCTGGCTCCTGGTAAAGCTAAAGTCTTCTTTCAAAGTTGTAAATCAGGATATAGAGCCCAGAGGTGGGTATAGTCTGGGGTTCCTAGATCTGGTCTGGCCTCTGGGGTCCCTAGGACCAGACTGTTTTCCAGTACATCTGTAAGGGCTGCAGTCCCTAGATATAGCCTGTGCTCTAGTAAAGCTGAAGTCTGCTTAAGAAGTGGTAGGCCTGGGGTCCCTAGATATGGCCTGACCTCTGGTAAAGCAAAAATCTTCTTCCAAAACTACAGACCAAGATTTGGAGCTGGGAGTGGTACAGTCTGGGGTTTTAGGGCAGAATTTAAGGAGAGTTAGTTGGCAGTTGGAAGTATCTTTCCTGGTGTTTCTAAGTCTTGCTTAGACTCTGGTAAAGCTGAAGATTTCTTTCAAAGAAGTAGGCTGGGATATGAAGCCCAGGGGTACGTGTCTAGTCTGGAGTTGTTGGACAAGCTTAAAGTGGTTTAGTGGGTGGTAGACAATGTCTTCCCTGGGGTTTCTAGGACCAGCCTGGCTTCCTGTGAGACTGCTGGGGATATGGACCCTAGTATAAAGGCCAGGAGAGGGGGCTCAATTTTGGGTTAATGGGTAAATTTCAAACAATGTTAAGTGGGGGTAGGTGTTGTCTTACCTGGAGTTCCTAGATCCTGTCTAGCCTCTAGTAAAGCCAAAGACTTCTTCCAAAGTAGTAGTCCAGGATATGGAGCTCAGGGTTAGGGTGCAGTCTGGAGTTGTTAGGCTTAAAGGGTTTTTGTGGGAAGTGGGTGATATCTTACCTGAGTTTACTCTGACCATGCTGGCATCATATAAGTTTTCTGGGACAGTGAGCCTTAGTATGGGGCTCAAAGGAAGGGGTGCAGTCTGGGGATTTTGGACAGGTTTTGAGGAATGTTAGTTGGCAGTGGGTAGTGTCTTACCTGGGGTTTCTAGGTCCTTCCTGTCCTCTGGAAAAGCTGATTACTTCTTCTAAAGTTGTAGGCCAGGATATGCAGCCCAGGGGTAGCTTGCAAGCTGGGGTTGTTAGACAGGCTTAAAGGGGTTTAGCAGGTAGTGGATGGTGTCTTACCTGTTGTCCCTGGGACAACATTGACCTCTGGTAAAGCTGCCAGGCTGTGGGCCCTAGTGTAGAGCCCAAGAGAGATGATACAGTCTAGGGATGCTGCACGGGCTTTACCTGCATGAACATTTTTTTCTTCTGTCCAGAAAGTCAGACATATATTGAATGGAGATGTCTTTAGTTAGATTAGAAGCACCTTTAAGTATATACTTAGAAGACAACCAAAGGAATTAAAATTCTTGAGCTTGTGACTATGGCATTAGTAGTCAGTGCTTTATCAGAGCCAAGTTAATAGCTTGTCAGAACTGCATTGATTACTGTTAAAACTCTAAACTTTTAAAGTCTTAGTATAACAATAGCATATAAAGGAGAAAAAATCTAAAACATTTTTCATATATCTCAAAACATATTTTCATATGTTTACACATTGAATCTATCCACATACATCAAAATACATTCTCAGATCCTCAGACCTCTGTAACTTGCATCTAAACACCTTAGGTCACTTTCTTTATGTCATCAGACATTTATACATGTCTTAAAACACCTTCTTAGACCTTAAAACATTTTCTTAGATCCTTATAGCTTAAACTTTCAGATCCTCAGATCTTACATAATCTTTACCCCTTTTTTATTTGATCATTCATCATAAGTAATAGGTAGTTTATTACTGAGAGCAGTCACTGTAAAGAGTGTTCCTTTTATAACAGAGTAGTAAAAAGTTACACTGAAATCTGTTTTGAGAATGTATCTCCTGTTTTGGAGACTGGTAGTAAGGTAAACTCAGTCTAGACCCAATTGTAGTTCTTAGGAAAGTGAGGCTTGTGGCTTGAATTTTACACATGAAGAGAACTAGAAGGCACCTGAAGCCTCGACAAAGTAGCTGGGTGCATGTTTCTGTTAAAGCTACCTATTTATCAATATTATACATTATCATAAGATACTTTATTAACTTAAAATGTTTCATACACTTATAAATTCAAATCTTTTTAAAAGCTGTTTCTTAAAATATATCCAGTATTTTTTAATTTAAATGTTTTGTGAAATTCTGAAATTTTCTTTTAAAAAGGTTTAAAATCTCTCAAAAATACCCTTTTTTACTTCAAGAGGGATAAAACAGGGCACAATCATAATCCACACAAGGTAAAAACAAGCTCTAATAGTGCAAACTATTTAATATTTTATATCTGAAATTTATTTATAAGCCTATTTTTAGGGTAAGATAGGAATTATTACACAAATATCCATTCTAACCCAAAATATTTTGGAGACTTATTGTTGCCTCCTTGGTAGGCCCATTCCATGTGGTCGTATTTAATTAAGACCTGATATCCATCGTCTCTAACCCTAACAAAATGGCTACCAGTCCTGTGGTTGCTCAGAGGAGGTAAAGTCACATGACATTCACCCTTTCCAACCCTAGCAAGAATAGCAACCAGCCACATGGTTGTCTAAAGATAGCAGTAAGCCACTTGTTGCTTATATCACAAAATTGAATCATGCCACATGCTTTCCTTAAGATTACCTATGCACAGATTTTTTTAATGTTAAGCCCATGTTGGTAGTTTTAAGTTAGATTTTAACAGATTTTTAACCATATCCAATAAAATGAAGTTATAAATATTGAGCTGTAGAATGTTTACATAAATCAAGTCAAATTTTTTTGGCTGTTCTGCTTTGGTCTCAGTGTCAGGTGGATTAACTGATAGATGGCTTAAAGAATTGCTGTGGGATGTCATTCTGTATGCTATGAATATGCATTGCTCTGGTGGTTGATAAATAAAACACTGATTAGCCAGTAGCTAGGCAAGAAGTGTAGACAGGGCAAGCAGATGAGGAGAATTCTAGGACGAGGAAGAAGGGCTGAGTCGGGAGTCGCCAGCCAGACACAGAGGAAGCAAGTTGTCAAGGCAGAAATGAAAAAAGGTAATAAGCCACATGGACAAACATACATAAGAAATGGGTTAATTTAAGATGTAAGAGCTAGTTCTTGAGAAGCCTGAGCCAATAGGCCATATAGTTTGAAAAATAATACAAGTCTCTGAATAGAGACAGCAAAAATATCCAACCCATTTCTGTCTCAGCTCCATGCTTGTGACAAAATTTATGGACAAACCAAGAAACAGAAAGACAAAACATTCTAACAAAATAAGCAGACAAAACTTTCTTGATAAATAGACAGGCAAACCTTTCCAACAAGAAAAACAAAATGTTCCACAGGGGAAAAAAAAACTTTCCAACAAGAACCAGAAACAGGTGGGCAGGCAATGTCTTGCTATATGCTCTGGATGGGAGAATATTGGGGTATTGTCAAACCCCCTCCACATCACAGACAGTGATACCATAAAACAGAAGCAGACTATTACTCACCAGGAAGCCCCCATAGATTATTGCTCCTTTTCTCAGTATGGTAGTTCACCCCAATAGTCCACAAACTGAAGGCAGCCTTGGAGCCTTGGAATGTCTCAAGGCAAGTGGCTTCTTAAGTGGTCCCTCATCCCCAGAATTCTGGAGTTAATGTCTATCTTTAAAATTTGGGTGGGTGGTCTGAATCTCAGTGGGGGCCTCCAGAAAATGTTAACTCCATCCATTGAGATTAAGACCACTACTACAATTTAAAGCAAAATTTGAAGCAAGCTTTTATTAAACACTGGCCAGGTAGATGAGCTCTGGCCAGGTCCATCTTTGGTTCCAGAGGGAAAAAAATGGCCTTGAATCAAGTTTTGCAGCAGCTTAAGTATTTCCCATTGGTCCAAGCAGGGAAAAGCATAAATCCGGACATTTCTGCCTGTGAACCTCCCACCCACATGTGATCAAGCACATCTGGCACAGATGGATCAAACAACCTTGTTCAGGGAAGTGAAAACATGGCTTGTTATCTCCCATAAACAATAGCCTCTAGCATTTCAAGAACTATCTGTCCTTGGGAAAAGGGCTTACAGATCAGAGGCATTTTTTGTTTCATGGATCTCTTAGGCACAATAATTAAAACTTAAACTATAACCTTGGCTCTCACATTTACCCCTTGAGTGCTCTATTATAGAAAAGAGAGGAATTGTGATTAGTGTTCCTCAATGTTCCTGGGGCAATTCTGCCACCAGAGAATTGAAAATGCTTCAATGAGTACAAGCCTGCCTGCAAATCAGAAAGACTGGTAACTGTCCTAGAGACTTTTAACTGGTTGCTGCCTTACCAGGTTTTTACAAGAGGTGAAAAGTTATTGCTTACACCCAGTTGAGCTGTCAAGGTCTGGCAAGAGGATAGGAGGATCTTTGGCCAACATTAGGGAGTTACCCCAACCAAAAGGCTTCAGTTGTCCTCAAACTGTATGCAGTCCCTCATGAAGGTGCAAACCAAAAGTAAAGCAAAGAAAGGAAAGGAGACACTGATCCTTAGGTGAGATGTTGAGGTGAAAATACCACTACCATGTGGGGAATACTCACAAACTCTGACATGCACTGTTTGGGCACTAGCTGTGGGTCTCTTTTTCCTCAGGTGTCATTGGCTACTGGACCACAAGGGCAAAGGGGGTAGATGTGACAAGCAGGATTTAGACATCTATGAGCATGACAGAAAAAACTTCCAGGAGTCATCTTTAGAGAGACAACTCATTTTCTTGCTCCAGCGGTAAGGTATATCAGGGTTCTTAGGGTTATGAGTAAGAAGGGATGATTGGTCATAACAGAGCACCTAATTATGATATGGGTTGGAGGAAAGAGAAAGACTTATGTGCTGAGTCATACAGAATTTCTAGGGACCTCTTGCAGAGTCATTCTCCAAATTAGGTCATGCATCTGAGCTTAGAGACACTCTACAATTAAGGTTAGATAGAGAAGAGGAAGCCTCACTGAGAAAAGGAGTCCTCCATTTTGTGTGGAATTCAGAGAGCTATCTAGACATGGTAGACTGTGACCTTAATTAGTAGGAATCTCCAACATTCTAAATGTTTGAGTTTTGCCCTTATGTCTGAGTAAGGTTGTGCAAAAAGAGTAAGTCATAAGGAGTTGCTAGTACAGGTTTATATGTTTGAGTAGGTCCTGTGTAAATCATTGGGGAAATTGAGAGGGAATTTTAGATTTGTCCTGAAATACTTTTTAGATTTTCTGAAAGTTAATTGATTTAAAGGCCAGTTACCCCCACCCAGGGCAGAGAGGAGACAAAAAATGAAATGGTCTCTGGCCTGACAATTATGTCTGTTATTGTAATTATAGTTAGAATCTATGTCACTGACTGCTATAGATCCAGTGGTATGGGTTTGATCCTTTTTGTGTATCTGATCTGCATGTTCATGGGCTTTCTCCCAGATACATCTATATTCCTTGAAGATGAGGTTATTATAAAGGATCATACAGAGGTCTTGGAAGGTGAGGGCATAGGACTGTTTGTTGAAGGTGATGGGTTATTAGGTAAAGGAACCTAGACATTTTTCAACCTGGGCAAGTTCATTAAGAAAGGGACATAGATACCAATAGGGCCATCCACACTTAGTACTTCCCTAAGGGGCAGGATTGGAGCAGGAGCTGAAGGTAGTTTGTCATGGAAGCAAGTGTGGGGAGGAATGAAAGGAACATGCCTGGCATCAGATTCTAAGGGATAGCCCCATTAAGAAAAAGAGTTGGAGAAGCTGGAGGTAGGATCTGAGTTATCACAGGCTGATCTCTCTTGTTAGATGAAGTCCAGGCAGATGGAGGAGAGGGAAGAGTGTCAGATGTGGGAGTGTGAAAAGAAAGCATCTGGAGACAGGGTGAAGAACAAGAATGGAGATAGGAAAGAGGTTCATCAGCAAGATTGTAATTGAAAGTTTTCTCAAGTCCCACCTGGTCCCACAGTCCTGCAGCCCACTTATAAAATAATCACTCAGAAGCTTATATTAATTATAACTGCTTGGCCATTAGCTCAGGCTTATTAATGCCTAGTTTTTACACTTAAATTAACCCATAATTCTTATTTATGTTTAGCCACATGGCTTGGTACCTTTTCTCAGTTCTACCTTGTCATCTTGCTTCCTCTGTGTCTGGCTGGTGACTCCTCGCTCTGCTCCTCCTCTTCTCAGAATTCTCCTAGTCTGCTCACCCCACTTATATTTTCTGCCTGGCTACTTGCCAATCAGTATTTTATTAAACCAGTATACAATAGTGTTGTCCCACTGCATTTCCCCTTTTCTGTCTAATCAAAAGGAATGTTTTAACTTTAACATAGTAAAATTACATACAATAGAAGAGTTATCAAGTATGAATTACAGTTACAATGTCTACTCTTCGTATTTGGCAAAATTAAAGAAAATATTCTATCATTTATCCTATATTTGTGAGTCTAAAGTTTCATATCTAATTTATCTTTTAGCATAACCAAGGAAAATTTTAACTATCAACGACATCAAAGACCTCAGAAGGATATAATATTACCTAAGTAAACAGGAAGATCATTGTAAGCTACTTCCAAAAATCTAGAATCGCAGAGACATCTGGCTGCCTGGATAGTCACCCAAAGTTGCTTTGTAATGTTGGGGCATCCATTTTCAGCCCATAGGTCTAATCTCTCAGTCATTTTTTCCCTGTGTCCTTTAGAATGTCTGGTAGTCTCCTCTGTGAAGCAGAAACCTGAAGGACCACCTCGCCTTGCAAAGTTCAGTGGTCACCTTCCTATGGGCCCTGCATGCCCAGTTGATATAACATTTTGTCAAGCAGCCCAGGCAAGAACGGTTTCTTGCCCAAATGGCAAGTTCTGCCAAGAAGAAGATAAACTCCATATAGAGTGTCTTTGATGCCCATCTTCCTCTTTGAAGTAAATCAGTGATGCCAGGAGCAGACATCTCTCATTGTCCAGAAAATTTAAGTTTTTAAAACGTTTTAAATGTTATATTCTGTAAGACTTTGAAGTGTTTGAAGATTACCTACCTAATTGAAATATATCTATGTATACCTAGAAAACTTAACTAGCATGACTATAAGTTTGATTATCATGGATGACTAATTATAAATCTGTATTTCTTAATTATACAATACAATTTCAAATGAGCTGCACAAACATAATACCTTATATAAGAGTAGAAATATATATATACATATATATATATATATAGAGAGAGAGAGAGAGTATAACAAAATTAAATTTGTATCAATAAACTAAAATCTATAGCAATGTAAACCATTTTAAACAAGTTATAGAAACAGTCATTAAAAGTCTCCCAACCAAAAAAAGCCCAGGACCAGATGGTTTCAGTGCAGAATTCTACCAGATCTTCAAAGAAGAGTTAATACCAATACTCTCTAAATTGTTCCACACAACAGAAACAGAAGGAACATTACCAAACTCCTTCTATGAGGCTACAATTACCCTGATTCCTAAACCAAACAAGGATACAACAAAGAAAGAGAACTACAGACCGATCTCCCTCATGAACATTGATGCAAAAATACTCAATAAAATACTGGCAAACAGACTCCAAGAACACATCAAAACAATTATCCACCATGATCAAGTAGGATTCATTCCAGGGATGCAAGGATGGTTCAACATACGAAAGTCTGTCAATGTGACACACCATATAAACAAACTCAAAGAAAAAAACCACATAATCTTCTCATTAGATGCAGAAAAGGCATTTGACAAAATCCAACACCCCTTCATGATAAAGGTCTTGGAGCGATCAGGAATACAGGGAACATACCTAAACATAATAAAGGCAATTTACAGCAAGCCAACAGCCAACGTCAAATTAAATGGAAAGAAACTCAAAGCAATTCTACTAAAATCAGGAATGAGGCAAGGCTGTCTGCTCTCCCCATATTTATTCAATATAGTACTTGAAGTTCTAGCCAGAGCAATAAGACAACATGAGGAGATGAAGGGGATACAAATTGGAAAGGAAGAAGTCAAGCTTTCCCTATTTGCAGATAACATGATAGTATACTTGAGCAACCCCAAAGATTCCACCAAGGAACTGACACAGCTTATAAACACCTCCAGCAACATAGCAGGATACAAGATCAACTCAAAAAAATCAGTAGCCCTCCTATATACAATGGACAAAGAAGCAGAGAAGGAAATCAGAGCTATATCACCCTTTACTATAGCCACAAATGACATAAAATACCTTGGGGTAACACTAACCAAGCAAGTGAAAGACCTATATGACAAGAACTTTAAGTCCCTAAAAAAAGAAATTGAAGAAGATGTCAGAAAATGGAAAGATCTCCCATGCTCATGGATAGGCAGGACTAACATAGTAAAAATGGCAATCTTACCAAAAGCAATCTACAGATTCAATGCAATCCCCATCAAAATACCAACACAATTCTTCACAGACCTGGAAAGAATAATACTCAACTTCACATGGAAAAACAAAAAACCCAGGATAGCCAAAAGAATCCTATACAATAACACAACCTCTAGAGGCATCACGATCCCTGACTTCAAGCTGTACTATAGAGCTACAGTAATAAAAACAGCTTGGTACTGGCATAAAAACTGACATGTGGACCAATGGAATGGAATTGAAGACCCTGACATTAATCCGCACACCTATGAACAAATAATTTTTGACAAAGAAACCAAAAGTACACAACGGAAAAAAGAAAGCATCTTCAACAAATGGTGCTGGCAAAACTGGATATCAACATGTAGAAGGCTGCAAATAGATCCATAACTATCACTGTGCACAAAACTTAAGTCCAAGTGGATCAAGGACCTCAACATAAATCCAGCTACTCTGAACCTGCTAGAAGAGAAAGTAGGAAGTAGTCTTGAATGCATTGGCATAGGAGACCACTTCCTAAATAGAACACCAGTAGCACAGACACTGAGAGAAACAATCAATCAATGGGACCTCTTGAAACTGAGAAGCTTTTGTAGAGCAAAGGATATGATCAACAAGGCAAAGCGACAGCCTACAGAATGGGAAAAGATCTTCACCAACCCCACATCTGATAGAGGACTGATATCCAGAATATATAAGGAACTCAAGAAATTAGACATCAAAATGCCCAACAGTCCAATTAAGAAATGGGCTATAGAAATAAACAGAGAATTCTCAACAGAGGAAACTCAAATGGCTGAAAGACATTTAATTGCTCAACATCCCTAATCATCAGGGAAATGCAAATCAAAACAACTCTGAGATACCACCTTATGCCTATCAGAATGGCTAAGATCAAAAACACTGAAGACACCTTATGCCGGAGAGGATGTGGAGCAAGGGGAACTCTCCTGCACTGCTGGTGGGAATGCAAGCTTGTACAACCACTTTGGAAATCAATATGGCGCTTTCTTAGAAAATTGGGAATCCATCTCCCCCAAGATCCAGCTATACCACTCTTGGGCATATACCCAAGGAATGCTCAACCACACCACAAGAGCACTTGTTCAGCTATGTTCATATCAGCATTGTTTGTAATAGCCAGAACATGGAAACAACCTAGATGCCCTTCAACTGAAGAATGGATAAATAAAATGTGGTACATATACACAATGGAATACTACTCAGCAGAGAAAAACAATGACATCATGAGGTTTGCAGACAAATGGGTGGATCTAGAAAAAATCATCCTGAGTGAGGTAACCCAGACTCAGAAAGACAAACATGGTATGTACTCACTCATAGCAGGATACTAGATGTGGAACAAGGTTGACTGGACTGCTACTCACATCACCAGGGAGGCTACCTGGAAAACAGGACCCCAAGAAAGACATGGGGATCGCCCAATGACAGAGAAATGGAATGAGATCTACATGAACAGCCTGGACATGAGTGGGGGTAGTGAAGGGCGAGGGTCGAGGGAAAGAGAGCTTGGGTGAGCGGGAGATCCCAGCTGGATCAACAACAGAGAGGAAGAACAAGGAATAGGAGACCATGGTAAATGAAGACCACATGAGAATAGGAAGAAGCAAAGTGCTAGAGAGGCCCACAGAAATCCACAAAGATACCCCCACAACAGACTGCTGGCAATGGTCGAGAGACAGTCCGAACTGACCTACTCTGGTGATGGGATGGCCAAACACCCTAATTGTCGTGCTAGAAACCTCATCCAACTACTGAGGGATCTGGATGCAGAGATCCATGACTAGGCCCCAGGTGGATCTCTGGGAGTCCAATTAGCGAGAATGAGGAGGGTTTATATGAGAGAGAATTGTTGAGACCAAGGTTGGATAAAGCACAGAGACAAATAGTCAAACGAACCGAAACACATGAAATATGAACCAATGGCTGAGGGGTCACCAACTGGATCAGGCCCTCTGAGTGGGTGAGACAGTTGATTGGCCTGATCTGTTTGGGAGGCATCCAGGCAGTGGCACCGGGTCCTGTGCTCATTGCATGAGTCAGCTGTTTGAAACCTGGGGCCTATGCAGGGTCCCTTGGCTCGGCCTGGGAGGAGGGGACTGGACCTACCTGGACTGAGTCCACCAGGTTGATCTCAGTCTGTGGGGAAGGCTTTGCCCTGGAGGAGATTGGAATGGGGGGCAGACTGGGGGGAAGGTGAGGGGGGCGGGAGGGGGAAGAACAAGGGAATCTGTGGCTGATATGTAGAACTGAATTGTATTGCAAAATAAAAACTGAAAAAAAAAAAGAATACAAACTGAGAAAGTCATGGGCAAAAAACTAGTGAACAACTTTCCCCAGGGTCCCTACCTCTACTCCTGCCCTGACATCCATCAAAAATAGACTATGATTGAGATGTATGAGCCAAATAAACACTTTCCTCCCCCCAAAAAAGTAGATTCAATAATCTACCCATTTATCCTATCATATCTGTATCCTACATTTCTATATCATATTCCTCATTCTTCTTTTAGAAAGATATTGACTATGATCAATAACAATTTGCAACCAACAATCTAAACAAAGACAAACATCCATAATCCATTTTTTTTGGCATATGGGCATAATGTTCTAGGCTACTTCCTTCAGATTAGTGGCATTCATAGTCTTATCAGCAGAAATCATCCTCTGATCTGACTGGGAGTGAATCCATCTTGCACGCAGGAGCAGGGAGAAGGGATGTGTGACCCTTCTCCAGCTCCTTATAAGAGGTCACATACAACATCAATAAGCAGCTCTTCCTTGGAGCCATGTAGCCCAAGGTCATGGGTGGAGCAAATGCCACTACACAGGATTACAGGATGGGCTTTCAGTTTCTGGAGCAGAAGAATCAGGAGGTGAGATAGAAGACTTAAGGGCAAGGAGGATGTGAGAAAATAAGCAAGAGGCACATAAAGAAGGCTTAGAGTAAAGAGCAGAGAAAGTAGAAACATAAAGGATCAGTTTCCGTTTTCCTGTATCCTCACAAAAGTTGTAAAAAAAAAAAAAAACTCCATATAATGTTAGGATAAAAGAAGTCACTAGGTGGCCGTTTTAACTGGTTGTCTAGGAGGTATTGAGACCAAGCCTGAGCACTGAAATGAATGATCTTAGGAGGTTTAAGAAAGATCTTTCCTTAGAAAAAGCTAAGAAAGTCTGGAATGATTTTTAGCCTTTTGTGGTTTTGGAGAAGACACCCCAAAGGTGAGTCAATCAAAATGGAAGGACCTGATCCCATCACAAATAGTGGCTGGTAGTCAAGTTCAAGAGTCAAGGGTGTCCCCTGGGTTTTAAATGGCTGATAGAGTGGCGTCTCTGAGGGAGAGGTCATCACCCAAGCTCCATCACAAAGATGGGGGCACAATGTCCTGAGGAGGAATCCAAAACCTGTCTACAGAATTTTAGACAGTTCGTAACGGACACTGAATTCCAGTGGTATAGCCCACCAAAAGTGAAAGAAAAACTTTCTTCTAAGCTGAACTGAATGGAATAAGCCTACTAGCAATCCAACGGAGTCCTTTATAATCAATGAAGGTCATGATTCAGTGCAGTCTCCCCAGTTCCACAGGATAGAACAGGGACACCAGACACTTGATGGCTATCACGTGGGTAACTTTGTAACTTGGGGGCTGTTCAGGACAGCAAAGGTGGGTGACTTACCAATCAGCTGCTGTTGGATGAGGGTGTCATGTGTCAAGAGGACTAAAAGTGTGGAAAAAACGTTTGGGTGGATTACTTGCTGATCCGAGTTATGGAACCAAAATGGAGGGACCCATGCATTAGGAATAGGCACAGAACACACTCAAGCACCAATTTCCAAACACAAAGCAAATGCAAAGAGATCCTTTATTAAGCAAGGCAAAGAGACCAGGTGGCTGAATCTGAATCAGGGAGAAACAGCAGCAAATAGCTTTGAAAGTGTTGATTTTAAAGGAAAAGGGGGAGGTCTGTGTCAGAATGAGCTAGGACATGTTGATAAGTTTTGATTAGGTGTTACTCAAAATAATTAATTTCGGTTCCTAGACCTTGGTGTTTTGATATTTGGACCTTGTTAATTGTTTTCAGGAATGACTCAGTGGCCAAATGAAGGAATAGACCTTGGTGGCTAGCTTTACAGATACAATCTAACAGTTTAACAAGAAGGAGAAAGGTAAAAGGCAAAACCCTTTGGTGCCGTGTTTGCCAAGGGCCCCACGCTAAAACTGGTGGGTTGCTGTGGCAAGCCCAGATTCAGCTCTCCTCCACACTATGATGCTGGCAAACAAAATAACCCACCAGCCATTTGATTCAGCTGCAGTAGCTACTTAAGTGTCCTGCACCCTAGAATTATAATACTGGAGGAGTTAGAAAATGTGTTGTCTGTCTGTTTTGTATATATGAATATGACCATTGCATGTTTGTTTCTGACTGGTCTACTTTGAATATATTCCTGTGTTCAGTGTTTCTTGGTTATAGCTTAGCTGTTTCTGGTGCAGCCAGAGATGGCCTGGGGCTCAGTATATAACTTTGAGCTTTCTGGCCACTGAATCTAATGTAATAGGGATTCAAACGTCATTTTGGGATGGATAATATTAAATTTGTTTTATGCTATTACACCTTATTGAAAGGCTGGCTCTGGAATTGGGTTATGGCTCTCCCTTTCCCAAATCCAGGCACGCTTTTAGAGTCTCTGTGTTCCTGGTCAAACACTGTGACAGGGAGAAAAGAGCAAAGCAGAACAGCTAAAGGGATTACTGGTTTTGTTTAATTGTCTAAATCTCTTATATTAATTTTCTATAGCTAAAGATTTATAAGTTTATTGAGTATAGGTTAGAAAAATCTGTAATATTTGTAATAAAATGTTAACTTAAAACTTATAACATGAGGTTGGTAATTGGAAATCTATACAAAGTTAAACTTAAAGGAACCATGTGACATGATTCCATTTTGGGATATAAGCAACACATGGCTTGCCTCCATTTTTAGGCAGCCACATGGCTAGAAAACATCTTTGTTGGGGTTGGAGAGGAAAGATGTCATATGATTTCACTGCCATCTTGAATAAGGTTAACCATGTGATGTTGGCCAAACAGGGAGACAACAACAGATCTCCAAGATACTTTGGATAGGGATGGATTTGTATAATTCCTGTCGTGTACTGGAAACAAGATTTATGAAAGATTTCATTTAAAAACAATGATTGTTTAATAAGGTATCAAAAGTGCACCTTCATGTATCAACACAGCACTGAAATGTTTGCATTGTAGGAACTTGGTTTTGCCTTAGGTAGATTATGGTTGTGACCCGTATCTTCAGTCTTGAAATAAAAAAAAGGGGGGTGCTATATTTTTACATAGGAAGAGCACACAGTTCAGAGAATTTAAACTTCTTTAAAAGGAAATTATGGAGTTTACAAAAAAAATTAAATTAAAAATACTGGATTTTTTAAATTCTGTCAAGGTGTACTCTATAAGGACCAGGAAAACAAATTTACCATTCTCCGTATGGACTGTATTCATAATTTAAAGTTTGTTATTATGTTTTAAGTAAAACTTTGAGGAATTGAAACTACAACATTAGAATTTAAATACTAGGACTGGGTTTAGGGGACTGCTATTTAATGGTAGACCATATGCTTGGCATAAAAGGAACATGGGTTCAATCCCGAGAACCACACCTATACACCAAAACTGCATAACAGATCAAGGGAAGAAAAATTAAGGAATCTGATATACTCCAGGTATTACTCAAATGTGTTAATATTGTTATTCTAAATATTATACCAGATTATAAATATTTAGTGTATATTATAAGGAGCATTGCAAGAACAAACTAGGGTAGAAAAGCTAAAAAAAAAGACTTACATAATTGACTGAGTTCAAGTATTTGAGAGTAATGATTCTTACAAGAAAATAAGAAAGATATTTGGGGAGCTTCAGAATCAATATAGAGAAATGTCACTTATGCATTAATATGATGAAAAAATGTTGGAATTTAGGTTGTCAGATAAATTGAAATTCAGCTTTGAATTCTAGACATTACCTGGTAATGGTAGGTGGAATAATAAAACAGGCTTTTAATCAACTTATTAAAATATACAATTACACTACTGTGTAAATATAATGGTAGAAACTGGGAAAAGTCCGATAGAAGAAAAACAGTGATCTAAGTTACAAGCACCTGCAAGGGAAATACAGAAACAGGTAATGAATCTAAAAGCAGTTTTTTTTCCCAGTCAAAATTCATATCCATGTATATTAAAAAAGAAATTAAATGCAAATATCTAACCCTGTCAAACAAAGCCAAAAAAAATCAAACCTGCAAATGGAACCAATGCCTTAATATTAAGTCCTAAAGCTCTGAAATTGTCAGAGGAAAAGGAAAAAAAAAGACATTTCAAGATATTGGCAAAGGCTTTCTGAATAGTACTCTAGTTACTAAGGAAACAAGACCAACAATTCAAATGGTACCTAATGAAATAAAAAGCTTATGTACAGCAAAGTAAATGGGTGATCATATGATGAGACAACTCACAGAACTAGAAAAAAAATCTTTTCCAGGTGTACATAGAATACAAAGGGATAAAGTCTAGAAATATATATCTTCCATATGATACAACTATACTATTATTAGGTGCTTTCTGAAAGGACAGACTTTAAGTCAACATGTGACAGAGAAAAATGGGGGCAGCAAGATAGACTTCCCATATAATATATATAAAACTCTCAAGAAATATTGAAATTTTTAAAAAGGAAGGAAGGAGGGAAGTCAAAGAAGTAAAGAAAGGTGGATTCTGTAAAATAGTTCCAATTTTGGACTCAAAGGAAAGGGGTATTTGTAAAGAGAAAGACAGCCAATGGGTATGGATGGTGGAGTGCCATAAGAAGATGAGGGGTGAATATGAGCAATGTATATAAAATTATCACAATAAACCACCCTGTACAGTGAATACACATGAATAAAATTTAAAACTGGTGAAGTTGATCTCTTATAGTCAAAACTGTTATTTATCATTTGTTTCTTCTGGATGGGTGATGTGTCTTGACATTTCTCAAGTATTATAGCCTATAAAACACACAGGGTTACCTCAGTACTTGTGAATGTGGGACTATTAGAACAATCTTATTATTTACTTAGATAAGATACTCTGTTGTCTCATGTGTTTCTCAGCCATTGGTATTGGTATATTGGTATTGGCCAATGGTATTGCTATGTAAAATCAAACATCTAACTTTAGAAGGATAAATTTTCTGTCTGAGCCATGTGCGAAATATTACTTAAAATTATTTGAAAATATATTTGAAGAGTGAATATAAAATTATTCACAATGAAATTCATATACTTAAAAATATTTAATTGACTGGCATGATAGTTCAGTGAGAAAAAGTGCTTGTCTCAAACCTGATAACCATGACATTTTTTATCTCAGGATAACACATTCCCACTCTCTCAAACACACACACATATTTTTTAAGTGTTTAAAATCACATTCTTTTAAAGGTAAAAATTTTATTTTAGCTACCTTAGTTAGGGTTTTTATTGTTTTGATATAACACCATGACTAAAAGCAATTTTAGGATGAATAAATTTATTTCATCTCACATTTTCATATCACAGCCCATCATTGAAGCACACAAGGGCAGGAACTCAGGGCTGGAACTGAATGTAGAATCCATGGAAGAATGCTGCTTATTGGCTTGTTCCTCAAGGCTTGCTGAATCTGCTTTCTTATAGCACACAGGTCACCAACCCAGGGGTGGCATCACCCACAGTGAGCTAGGTTCTGACCTACAAACTTTTATATAGGAAAATTTTATGGAGACATTTTCTCAATTGAGGTTCCCTCTTCTCTAATACATTTAGGTTTATATCAACTTAACAAAAACTAGTTAGCACATTGTATGACATTATTTACAAATAAATTAAACTTCATGCAAAAGTAAATAAACAATTATTGTCTTGCCAGGAGAAAGAGAGACTGAATAATAAATCAAGTTAAGGGGACTATTAAGATGTAGTCCATTTTAAAGAAGATACCTTTTAGCAAAAATAATAGGAAAGAATATGTTTCCCTAAAGAGAATAGCTGAAAAAGAAACTATTTGAAGTGCTACTCCAAATTTTTTAAACCTCTGCCCATGAGCCTGAAGCTTTTATTTAAGTTCTAATTTTTAGAAAGATTGTTTGAAATTATGTTACACTAAAAACCACGAAATAATTCATATTAGTTAGGATGTAACACTAAATGCCAATACAAGCAAAAGATGATTCGCTGCTTGAAGTAGAGCTTGTAATTCAACAGTAAGCACATTGCAGTTTATCAAGTAATATGCCATAATGTGGTTTTATTATGACATAGGGCCTCTCTGCTTGGCATAAATTATGATCAAAAGCAAAACATCCTAAGAATTTAAGTTACTCTGAGTAGCTCTGTAAAACTTGTTTGGGGGGAGGAAAAGAAACCTTTTCACTGCTAGAAAATGCTACCATATTAAAGTCAGTACTTTTTTTAATTACTTAAAATTGTCTATGATTCCACTTGATTTTGACTATGAAAATTATATTAAAATAATTTTACTATTTAAAATTCCTTTGGGGAAGGTTATAAAATAATTGCCATCACTGTTTTGTTTCCCACTTAAAGAATTAAGAGAAAAATCTCTTGTTTTATGAATTTACTACAAATGAATGAAATGTCAGTCTAGGTTTTCATCAATAAGCAAAACTATTTCAGGAAATGGAAAAATGCTCTAGAAAAAAATATAATTTCTTCCTGCTTATCTACTGTTTCTTTTCATTCAATTTCTGTTAGGTTTTCTGTAGAAAGAGTACCTTGGTAGATTGAATGGGGCCAAAGAGTGCCTCAAAGATCACACCATGCAAAAGAACTCACTTAAAAGATTTATTGGGGGGGGAATGAAGGCCACCTCAAAGTAGGGACTAGAAAGAGAGAGAAAGAGGAATGGGGAGGGAGGGAGAGCATGTGTATAGGGAGAATATGCAGCTCATGGTGACGTTAGAAATGTGTCACATTTAGTGGCTGGTGATGATGTAGTTTTCAGTGCTGGGTCACTGAAAGCATGCTTGGTGGTCCTCAGTTACCCAAAATTTCACCATATTTAGTCACTGAAAATCACCTCTTTGTTGCTGTTAATACTATCTGAAGTGACATAGTTAAAAAAAAAAAACTTACCTTCTTAACTGTTATGGGAAAAATGAGTAAGGAACATTATTGTCATCATTTTTTTTTTGTGGTGCCAGATTACTTGTGCTTTGAGTATTGTGTTTCTAATGCCAACAAATACAAGAATCTTCACATTTATGGCAAGGGTAATCCTTCTTTATAGCTCTATATATCCCCTGGGACAACTTATTTCAATTATACTTTTCAATTTTTAAGGTGTTTTTTCTGCTTGTGTAGATAGGTTACATCACAGAAGCAGACACATTTTGGATTGCTAAACAACACTTCACTTATTAGGTTACAAATAATAGGGGAGGCTTCATGAATGTATGTCTTGGTATGTAATTTCAGAGGAAATTGCAGGAAGCCTTATACAATTGTTCATGAGCCCCATGACTCAAGGTATTTCTTGCAGAATGGGAAAAGGAAATTTTATGGAATGTTTAGTTCAATCTATTGTCGCTGAATGAATCATTTCCTGTTTTTCCTCCCAGTACAGTCATGACCCTTTATTTCTTGCAACAGAATTAAGACATCCTGTGCTTATAAAAAGCACAAAAAATACAACTAAACAATTTTTGCTAATTAAATTTCTATATTATTTGTGTAACTCAATTTATACTTAATTCCCTCAGTCTTCTCCTTCCCTCAGAATATAGAATGAAAGCACATTTTTCCTTGCAGTTATTCATAGCAATTATATATACATTTTGCAATATTTTAAGGAAATTATCTACAGTTATTTATTATAAAACATTGATGTTATTATTTGGTCTGTGAATTTTTAAATTAAATTTATGCCCTTTCTTAGTTATTGAGTGACTAGGCTCAGAAAATTTTGAATTTTGGTTAATGAATATGAATCAAATAAAATTTAAATTATTTTATAAAGTTGAACTACAATAAAGAAGAAAAATATTAAGTGTTAAATTGCTTTATAGAGAATATTTGCACATACTCAGAATACTGTTTCTGTGTCCATTCCCATAAAAGATAAATTCTTTATAAATTTTTATGAGGTTTATTTCATGCTACATGAATTATTTTTGATTTTATTTTGATGTATTTTTCTTTTCCTACTGCTAGCTCCTAGGTGAGACAATCAGTTTTAGATGCTGAATATTTTACTTATGGGATGATGAGTTTGCCTCTTTTAAAGACTGCTACAGAACTTTCAGAGCCTGTTTTATTTCAATGGAGGCTCTTGGAGAGAACTTAAAAGGAACTAGCCTACTTTATTTGGGGTTTGATGAATTCTTTTCCAGTGACTCAAAGAGACCTTTGGTCATTATGTTAGGTTCCTTGCTCAGAGTAGAACTATTTTCCCCGGTAAAACCCATTGTTTTTTGTGTTTGTTTTTTTAGAGGCCAATACTGCTTTTCAAAATAATTGGAATGGTTTCCTTATTTGGCCCAAGTCATAAACTTGTCTCCACTTCTTTATCTCCTGTGTGCTTATCAACATATTTCCTAAGGAATGAATGAACTGCATAGGATACCATCATTAAAATTACATATTATTAATCTGTTTTATTTAGAATTCTTAACTTGAGATAAGAGTCATAAAATATCTTAGTCAAGAGCTAATTTACAACGTTACTAGAGAAGTGAGACTGGAATGGTAATTTGGAACTTGGGAATAAAATCACTGTTTTTTCTGGATTTTAAATAATTGATAACATAATAACAAATTTTAGTTTTAATTTCAAAAGAGAATCTTTGATGTATTCTGAATCTATACTATTCACACCCATTCTCCTTAAAAGACATGTTCTATTAAACATATTCATTATATCAAAAAGATTATGTTATCAAGTAAACATTCTCACTGAGTAAACATTGCATCATTAATATTAACCTGACCAGGAAGGTATGGATTAGAATTGCTATCTTCCCTCAGATAAACAAAAAGCAAGTGCCAAAACAAAAATAAATAATCCCCAAAATAATTTTTAAAAAAGAATAGAAACAAGCAAAACCAATGTAGGGAACATGTGTGGAGTCTGGATGAAAATGTGCATTGCAGAAATGACAGTGTAGGGAAAGAAAATTACTTTGTTTTCATAGGACAGGATCTCTGAGGAGAGAGTGGAACAAAGTCAGAACCATAAAAATCTGCAAAAAGTCCATTTTCAGTGATTAGCTGAGATGTGATACTGCTATTGAAGGGTCACAATTTGTGCCACAAACCAGAATCTTCCACTCTCCTCAATAAGACAAATTAATAGTTGATGAGCAGAAAAGTGAGATTTATCCAGTGTGGCCACAATGGAAAAAGAGAGAAACTGATCCAGTGAACACTTTCCCCCTGCTCACCAATCCTCATTCCCACACCCAGTCCTTCAGGGTGCACCAGTCC